>NW_006408570.1:2813071-2821820 GCF_000296735.1 Chrysochloris asiatica | reverse complement strand
TATTCCTTTATATGTGGTTCAGAGTTCTGGGACCATCCCCTGAGTCTGCTTGTTCAGGTATTCTGTGTTGTTGTTGGTGGAGCTCTCTGCTATACGTCCACCCGATCCGCCATCTTGTTTGTTCTCAGTCAGGCATGTTTTTGAAAAACACTCCTTCACATTCAAGTGGCAGTGGCAGCTTGTTTTTGCTCATTGTTAGAATTCTGAAGGATGTTGCATTATAGCCCACACCAGCCTCTGCTTAAGACTGATACAGAAGCTCCGATGCTGAGCTTTCAGGCCTTGTAATCGGCTAATGAGGGATGGTGGCTCTTCCTGACATAGGCACATGTTTCCAGTAGGTTCTCTCTGAGCCTGGAGTAGGCTTGGTACCCCAGGGTAGAGGTGTGGGGTGTTCTGGTGCCTCCTGGCACAATGGGCTTAATCATTTGGGAAAATGGGCTTCTAGGGATGAGCCAAACAGAGTTGTAGTCCAGTTGGGCTTGAATGCATAGAAGATGGCATGGTGCCTGGGGTTAGAAGGTCTAGCCAGTTGGAGTGTGTTGATATGAGTGGGGTTCCATACTGGGGGCAGTAGGTGGTCTAGGTCTCTCAGGCTATTCTTACAGGAACTGGGCAGGGGAGGGGTGTTGGTATGTGAGTTCCCTTAGGGGCCCCCTTTCCTTCAGTGAGTACCCATCCTAGCACTGTCTGTGACCTGGACTTCCACTTCCTCATTAGCTCCGTGGTAGTCACAGTACCTGCGTAGCAGGTGGTTGTGTGGTTTCCATGAGAGAAGGTGTGGGTGTCAAGTGCCCACTCTGTGTTTGACACATTAAAGGTGTTTAGTCTATGGAGGAGGTTGGTAGTAGCAGACTCAGTATAGGCACAAACACATACGCCCCACTAACATGTGAACATGGCTTGACATGCATGCCCCATGTGGACACACGGTGACAGCTGAGTGTGCATGAATATATTACAGACATACATGCACCCTTTTCCTTTTAAAAAGATATGACTGTCATTGGATTGTAGAACCTATTGAATTGGTATGCATTTCCAACACCAACACTAAAAAGAAATGATCAAAAAAGAACTCCTACAAGAAAAGAAAAATGACCAAAAATCTCCATTACTTAAAAAATTACAGAAGGAAAAATCCACATTCTCTCACCTTCCACATATCCTACTCTTTCTCTTCTCTCCAAAGGTGCGGGTGTTAACAACCGGGTGCGTCTCGTTTATGCAGGCATCTTTTCACATACATTGACTTATATAAAAATGGAGTTATCCGAACCCTACTGGTGTGCAGCTTGCATTTTCCCGGGTTGGTATTTATTTATCAATCGTATTTTTCTGTGGTTGCTGGCATGCCACAGTTTGAGTGCACCACACTTTGTCCAGCCATACCCTTCCTGACTGATACTTAGTTTCGTCCCATTCTTTACTCTCAGATACAGTAAATATCTTTATCCAGATATCTTTATGTTCTGATACTATTTTTTTTTGTCTAGGATGGGTCCTTAGAAGTGAGAGTTTGGATCAGAGGGCATGAGCATATAAAACTTACATGTGATGGTTGTTAGGTGCCATTGAGTTGGTTCCGATGCATAGCAATCCTGTTAACCACAGAACAAAACACTGCCCCATCCTGTACCACCCTCACAATCATTGTTATGTTTGAGCCCATTATTGCAGTCCCTGTGTTAATCCAACTCGCTGGGGGCCTTCCTCTATTTTTCGGAACCTCTATTGGACCAATAAACAACATTCTTATCAACTGAAAAAAGGTTGAAGTTGTCAAGGACTTCATTCTTCTTGGCTCAACTATCAACACTCATGGAAGCAGCAGTCAAGAGATCAAATGAAGTATTGCATTAGGCAAATCTGCTGCACAAGACCTTTTTAAAGTGTTGAAGAGCAAAGATGTCAGTTTGAGGACTAAGGTGCACCTCACCCAAGCCATGGTATTTTCAATAACCTTATATGCATGTAAAAGCTGGACAGTGAATAATTGATGCATTTGAGTTATGGTGTTGGAGAATATTGAAAGTGCCACAGGCTGTCAAAAGAACCAACAGATCTGTGTTGGAAGAAGTGCAGCCAGAGTGCTCCTTGGAGGCCAAGATGGCCAAACTTTGTCTCTCATACTTCAGACATATGGTCAGGAGGAACCAGTCACTGGAGAAGGATATCATGTTTGATAAGGTGGAGGGTCAGAGAAAAAAGAGGAAGACCCCCAGCGAGATGGATTGGCCGAGTGGCAGCATCAGTGGGCTCAAGCGTGGCAACAATAGTGAGGATGGCCCAGTGTTTCGTCTGCTGTGCATAGAGTCGCTATGAGCTGGTACCGACTCAATGGTACTTAACAACAACAACTTTACCAAGCATGATGTCCTTCTCTAGGACTGACCCCTCCTGATAACAAGTCCACAGAGTAAGTGAGATGAATTCTTGCCATGCTCAATTCTAAGGAGCATTCTGCCTGTTGTTAAAAACTGGAAAAAGCAGGCATTTGTTTAACTTCTGTAGAATAAGTACTCGACCACAAGTCTGGTTTGAACAGTAAGGCCAGGGTTCAAATCCACCAGCCACTCCTCAGAAACCCTATACAGGGTGGCTATGAGTTGGAACCTACTGGACGGCACTTTACAACCACAACAATCCATTGTTAGTAGGCATTGACCATATCCTTATTTTTCAAGGATTTTTAGAACTGTTTTGTCCTGGACAATATCCAGGAAATCCCTGAGTTTTGAAATAATTTTTTTTTTTTTTGGTCTTTTTCTGGATTTAAGTGGGAAGTTGTTTAGAGTTACCCTTGGGCTGTCCCTGGGGAGCTCGATGCTGGCGGAAAGGCTGCCAGAGATGGAGCAGGCTGGGGAGGGGGTGTACAGTGTCTGGCTGTCCCTCATTTCCTGCTCCTCAATGCAGGCACGCACAGCTGAGGACCGCACTGGGGCTCATGGCGTTTCCTTGCTAGGGAACTTCAGCCTTCTCTGATTGTATGTGTGTCTCCTCCCTGGACAGGGGCCCTTGGAGTTTCCTGTCATGTCTTACTCATTAATTTAATGAGGGAATTTACAGCTAAGCCCATTCAAATTGTGAACAGTATATACACACACCCAAACAAGAAGAGGCTTCAAGAAGTTCAAGGAAAGATGGAATTAAACGAGAATGGAATGTTTCCACTAACTCTTTGAAGCAATCTTGTATATACACAAGTCAGTCAAAAAGTATTGCTAAAGGAGTTCCAATTCGTACATGCACAGGTCTATTCCAAACATAATGTGTCTGTGTGATCAGTGAATGGCTGCAGACAAGTTCTGTCAGTACTATACTTGGCTTAGTCTTGTGGTTGTTGTGAAGTGACGTCGAATCGTTTCTGTCTCATAGTGACCCTGTATAGAGTTTCCAAGGAGCAGCTGGTGAGTTTGAACCCCCGAGGGTATCTTAAAAAAAATGGATACTTTTTTTGTGTGTGCCACGAAAACCAATTTTGATGTCAGGGTTAATATCAAATTGAAAAAAACAAAACAAAACAACTTCAAGCAGACATCTTCTCAACTCATTGAAACTTGGCAACAATTTTACAGGAATGCGGCCCCATTTAAAAAAACAGTGTTTAGATAGATCAAGAGTTTTAAAGGTTGGGAAGACCTCAGTGATGAATTCATGGCAGAGAGGTTAGCTCACAAGGTTATAGTGACTATATTTGAGAATTCCAAAGGGGTAATTTGCATCGATTATCTGGAAGGACATAGGATGATCACAGGTACTTATTAGGAAGAAGTTTTAAGAAAATTGATGACAAAAAGACCCAGAAAGTTGTATGAAGGAATTTTCCCCATCACGACAATGCACCGGCTCATCATCAAGGATAGTAAGGGCTATGTGATGTTTTGGGGAAGACTTACCTCATCCACCCTACAGCCCCGATCTTTCCCCTTCAAACTGCTTTTTGTTCCCCAAACTCAAAGAACATAGAAAAGGAACGCTGTTTGAGTCCTTTGAGGGTGCCAAAACTGCGGTTTTGATGTGGTATCAATGGAAGAGCGCAGGGTTCTTCTGGGAAGGGTTAGAGAGATAGAAACACAGTCTTCAAAAGTGTAGAGACCTAGAGGGGAGGATATGTTGAGAAGCAATAGCTTCACATTTTTGTATTTTTATTTAGGAAAGGTGTCTATGATTTTACAGCAATACTTTTTGACTTACCCTCGTGTGTGTGTGTGTGTGTACTTATAATATGTATATATTTATATATATATATATATATATATATATAAAACCACTGCTCACTTAACAGGTTGTTCTAGGAAAATTGACACTATGCAAAAATGGAGGATGGCCGTATCCATATCTGCCGAATTACACCATTACATGTTACAAAATTACATCTTATTACGAATCAGGCTGCAAACTGCAAGGTCAGCAGTTCGAAACTACCAGCTGGTCCACAGGAGAAAGATGATGCTTTCTGCTCCCATAAAGATTTACAGCCTCGGAAACTCTGTACAGGGTCGCTATTAGTCGGAACCGACTCCACGGCACATCATCGACCAACCAACCATACAACTTAGTATATACTGAGAATCACAGCCCAGCCAAGCTGACTATAACCTTAACCAACAGCGTTACTCTTGCCTTGGCATTAGTTACTTCCAGATGTTCATCTTTAATTTGCAAAATAGCTGCTAGTAGATGTTTTACTGTTGTCATAAATGTGAAATATCAAATAATGAGATACTTGATAAGTGAGGAGTAGATGTGTATGTGTGTATATAGATGACAACTCAAATCCTTTACTGACTAAATTGCATCTTTCATTGAGTTAAATGAGTTGGTGGGTTTGAACTGCCACCTTATGGTTAGCAGTCCAGTGCTTATCCTACAGCATCACACCAGGTCTCTCTCTTTATATATGTATATATGCCCGCAGCCATCAAAGACTAGAAGGACCATATCAAGTAATTTATTGCTTCAGTATCACTAACCTTTTTTAAAAAGGTTTTTATTATGATTTGAGTGAAAGTTTACAGGGCAGACGCAGTTTTACATTGAACAAATCACACTTTGTTTCATTGCAATGATTACAATCCCCTCCATGTACCATCAGTTAACAGTATTTTTCTCTGTTCTCTACACTTTTTTCTTGTTGATATACACATACAAAACAAAACATATACAGTCATTTAAATGTCTAAAAGGTACATTTTGCAAGCCAGCCTCCTGCCTGCAGGTGCACAGCCTTTCTCAGTCCATGGGCCTAGAGTCCACTGCTGCTCTATCTCTCTATGCTATCACCTCTGCCACCATCTCTGCTCTGTTACTTTTCTGGGTAGGATCTCACACTCCCCTCATGTTCTTTCATTTTCATGGTCCTGGGGTCTTCTGTTCTTGAAATGAAAGATTAGCTACTACCCCTTTTTAGTTACACATCTTCTACAATTACAGCTGTGACAATAAATCCTGATAACAATTACAATTGAATCATAAAATCCTATCAGCATCATCCCCCATACTCTTTCACCAGATCCATCTAGAGAAGAGGGAAATTATTCAGAGGGAATTCTACCTTTTTCCTCTCATTCTAAAACTTAAAGTCCACTCATGAAAGCTTGTAAGTCAGCCATTTTGTGCCTTTATAGCCCCCACCGCGTTTTTGATAGCCAATGTCTAGATTGTCCATCCCTATCAACCTAGTGCACTGAGGAAACAAGCTTGATACTTGAGATGAAGAATCCTTCCTTTTCCGTTGGAATTTTAAGCAACCACATCCATAGGCAAAGGTCCAGTTTATCAAATTGTAGCAATTTACACTTGCTCTCTGTATCAAACTTCTTTGTTTTCATCTGTTCGAGTTCTGGTCAGCTAGCCATTCTAGCTAGGTCAAATGGATACTAGCTGTAAGTGTGGGAATTCTTGCACACTTCCCCCACTTCATATCAGCTTGACACTTCACTCTCAGCTGTAGCCCCCAGTGGCCAGGTCAGTGCCCATGAGCTTGGGAGTTCACACATCTCCCTAAGTGTCAGAGCAGCCAGCCCTTCCTCTTTTCTCTCTCATCTCAAGGTCAACGGGTGTCAATGGAACATGGCCAAATGTCTTCATTGCTGCATTTCCCCCACTTCCACTCACAAGTAGACCACAGCAGTCACCAATGAACATACTAGACTGCTTGTGGGTTCTCTGTATCACTAACCTTGATTTGAATGCAAACCCCTTTGCCACATGAAGAGTATACACACACACCACACACACACACACATTTGACATGTAGTTGTGTGTGTGTGTTTTCACTTCCAAAGATAAAAATGAAAAACTAACACATGGAAATGCTTTAGGATCTTTTATTTATTTTTAAAATTTTATTAGGAAACTTACAGAAAAGTTGGAAAAACTGTATGAAGGATACCCACATACCCAATACTTGGACTTAGCCCATTTTATGATATTCTCTTCTCTTCCATTCCTCCATTCTTTCTCTCTCCCATTTGAGGGTCCTTCCAGTACTCTTGGGTCACCTTTTTTTGGTGATATTTTGGGAAGGGGGCTTGTCTCATGTCTACTGCCACTTCATTCTAAGCTGTACCCACTTCTCTTCATCCTCGCACTCCCTAGCATGGTGTTTGGCACCTGGGATGTTTGTCCTTTCTGGGCTGTCTACAATGGGATAGCCACCCCTTCATTCTTCATGCTCACAGCGCTGATGGTGTAAGGTGAAGGCCCTGATGACTGATGGAGGGACAGTGGAGCAATGGCTCTCTTGTTGTTGTTGTTAGGTGCCATTGAGTCGGTGCCGACTCTCAGTGACTTTATGCACAGCAGGACGAAACACTGCCTGATCCTGGGCCACCCTCACTATTGTTGCCATTCTTGAGCCCATTGATGCTGCCAGTTGGCCAATCCATCTCGCTGGGGGTCTTCCTCTTTCTCTCTGACCCTCCACCTTACCAAACATGATATCCTTCTCCAGCGACTGGTCCCTCCTGACAATATGTCTGAAGTATGAGATATGAAGTTTGGCCATCTAGGCCCCCAAGGAGCACTCTGGCTGCACTTCTTCCCACACAGATCTGTTGGTTCTATGGGCAACCCATGGCACTTTCAAGATTCTCAACCAATACCATAACTCAAAAGCATCAATTCTTCTACTGTCTTCCTTATTTACTGTCCAACTTTCACATGCATATGAGGTTATTGAAAATACCATGGCTTGGGTCAGGTGCACCTTAGTCCTCAAGCTGATATCTTTGCTTTTCAACACTTTAAAAAGGTCTTGTGCAGCAGATTTGCCTAATGCAATAAATACATCATTTGATTTCTTGACTGTTGCTTCTGTGAGTGTTGATAGTTGATCCAAGAAGAATGAAGTCCTTGACAACTTCAACCTTTTCTCCATTGAGAAAAATGCAGTTTACTGGTCCAGTGGTGAGGATTTTTGTTTTCTTTACATTGGTTTTTGATCTTCATTAGTAAATATTTTAAGTCCTCTTCACTTTCAGCAAGCAAGGTTGTATCATCTGCATGTCGCAAGTTGTTGATGAGTCTTCCTCCGATCCTAATGCCATGTTTTTCTTCATAGAAATTCAGATTATTTGCTCAACATACAGGTTGAATAAGTATGGTGAAAGAATACATCCCTGTTGTACACCTTTCTTAATTTTAAACCATCCAGTGTTCCCGTGTTCTGTTCGAACAACTGCCTCTTGGTCCATGTACAGATTCCTCATGAGCACAATTAAGTGGCTTTCTTAGAGGTCCTCTTTTTGATTGGCAGCTTTCTCCTGGCCAGGCTGCCAGACCTGCACCCTCACTGGGCCTTTTTTTTCCACCTCTCCTCCCCTGTCTTCAGGACCCAGCCTTCTAGGTCATCCCTGGAAACTCCTGCATAATATGGATGGCTGGACCATTCCAACTTCTCCATAAGAGAGTTTAGCCTATCCCAAAATACAGTTCATGAGCTTTTTAAAACAAAGTGACCACATACATCCTTGGTATCCTCGATAACGATCCAGCAGGTTTTTGAAGTTAGTTTTTTTTCCTTAAATTGAACCAGATTTAATTTATAGGCTGGGTTCCCTCTCCACCCCCCCGCCCCCCCAAGGTTTTTATTGTGGATTGAGTGAAAGTTTACAGGGCAAATTATCAGTTTTGCATTCAACAAATCATACACCTGTTTCATTACAATAATTATAATTCCTCCGTGTACCGTCAGTTAACAAGTTAACAGTATTTCTCTCTATTCACTTTAGCTCTCTCTCTCTCTCTTTTTTTTTTTTTTTTAGCACTCAGGCATATATAATAATTTACACCACCAAAGGGCTCATTCTGCAAGTGTGCCTCCCAGCCACCATCTCTTAGTCCCTCTTTTCTCAGCAATCTAGAGTCCTTAGCTGCTCCCTCTTTCCATGTCCCCATCTCTGCCTCCATCTCTGGAATAGCTGCTTCTCTGGATAAGGTCCTGCATTCCGCTTGTGTACTTCTCCTGTGATGGTCCTAGGGTCCTCTGTTTCTGGGCTGTAAGATTAACCACTCCCCCATTTTTGTTACAAAACTTCTACCTTTACAATTGTGACAGTCACAATTAGTCATTATAACTGTTACTCATTACTGAATCATAGTAATCTTTTATTTTTATACCTTATTATTATTATTATTATTTTAAAGGCTTTTATTGTGGATTGAGTGAAAGTTTACAGGGCATATCATCAGTTTTACATTCAACAAATCATATACCTTGTTTCATTACATTGATTATAATACC
>NW_006408570.1:2779993-2787431 GCF_000296735.1 Chrysochloris asiatica | reverse complement strand
GGAGTAGAAAGCCTCATCTTTCTCCCGCGGAGCGGCTGGTAGTTTCGAACCGCTGACCTTTAGGTTCGCAGCCCGATTCGTAACCACTACGCTACCAGAGCTCCTTCTAATCAAAAAATAGACAAAGAACTTGAAAGCCTGAATAGACATTTGACCAAAGAAGATATGTGAATAACCAACAAGCACTTGAAAAGAAAGTTAATGCCTTCAGTCATTAATGGGTTAGCAGTGAGCATACCTCCCAGGTACGAGATGGAAATGAAGAAGCTAAGTGCTTAAACAGATAGCTTAAATAAGCAAGTAATTTGGTCAAGATAGGAGTTTTTTCATAAGGTTATAAAAACCCATGTTCAAATCAATTGCAGAGACCAGAAGAAGGATGGTTCCTGATGGCAGATGACATCAAAAGAAAAAACAAATGTAGAGACAAAGATAAGTGTTCATTTGTGGCTGTTAACTTGGGCCACGGATATTTTAAGCCCTGACAGTAGCAGGACATGCCAATGGGTGTGATTTCTGGGGAAGCGAGTAGCAGTCAGATGCAGACACCGGGAGACAGGCTGTTGGTTGAAGCAGGCTGCTCACTGTTTCTGATTGCCCCTCCACTGCAGAGGTGCAGAATATCTGTGTCTTCATTTCATACAGCTGCTGTAACACAAATACCACTAGTGGGTGGCTTTAAAGAACAGAAATGTATGTTCTCACAGTTTAAGAAGCTAGAAATTCAAACCAAGGTCTCAACCGTGTTGATTCTCTGGACCATCCCTGGCGATACTCACATGGTATGCCTTTCCAATGTGTGTGTACTTCTGGGCCTCATCCACTCTTTTTATAACTAAGAAGTGATTAGATTTAGAAACTACCTGCTGCAGGTATGAGCTAATGAACATCACCAAGAAAACTCTATTTCCAAACAGGATTGTATCTACAGGTTAGAATTCCAACACTGTTTTTCAGGGAACTCAATTTAATCTGTAGTCATCTGTTTTGCCCATTTCTTATTTTATGCAATCCAACCTTTTTCCTTGGACAGTCTTTTCATATCACTATATAAGTGATGCGCTGTTTCCTAAGCTTATCCAAATACCACTACTCCCTCAGAGATGCAGCCTTGTGGGGTGGTAGTGTGAATGGTCCTGGCACTTTTAGGGGAATGGGGCATGTCTCTCCACCCCAATTTTCTTCCTTCAATCTGGGTCCCAGGCTTCTTTAGTGTTTTATTTGCAGTCGTTGCTGGCTGGGTCCTGGGAACCAGTAGAGTTGACTTGAGTAAACAGGGCTCCTCTGAGATGCTGAGACTCAGGGGCAGTGCAGCTCTGATGATGGGTAACTGGCCCTGCCTTCAAGAAATGCAGACAGTGGAATGTCAAGGTCTACTGGTGGAGACAGCTCTTACTCCCATCTGACTGAAGAGCAGAAAGAGGTCAAGGTTGCAATGTGTGGGGGAAATGTCTTTAGCTTTCTCCTATGCCCTGTGGTCCCAGGAGTCTGGCCTGCCAGGAATGGTGCATAGGGGTGACTGAGGCTAGGTTGGAGGGATGGGTTCCCTGAAGGAAATTGGTGTTCTAGATCAATTGTGTTTGTATGGCAGTGGGATGAGGGTTATGGTGGGAAGAGCCAGGAACTTTAGGCTATTTCTTTACCTTCTGTGTCTCTCTCCTCTCAGGTTCCTGGGAGAAGCCAAGGTCCCACTCCGGGAGGTCCTCGCCACCCCCAGTCTCTCTGCCAGCTTCAATGCCCCCTTGCTGGATACCAAGAAGCAGCCCACAGGGGTAAGTGCCCATGGGGCCTCTGTACTAGATCAGCTCTAGTCTGAGGCCTTGCCTGGCTGTTCCCTTCCCAGACCCTGCTTTCTGTCATAGTCCATCTCCTCAGAGCTGGGCCTGCCCCCTCCCACTAGGGGGCCCAGCCCAGTGAAGAGAAGGTGAGAGCGCAGGGTGCCCAGGAGAGGCAGTGGGTTGGAAGAGACTAGGCTGTGGGTGTGTCTCACGTATTCCCAGACCCACACCAACCTTGCATCACACCTTAGCGGATACCTGGATTTCTCCTGTTCATTTGACCCATGGTCACCTCCTAGGATCGCTTGTTTTTTTGGGTAGAAACCTGATGTCTTCTCACAGCTTTGGTTGTGATTCCCTACTCTTCCTGGTTGATCCCCATCTTGGCCCAGCTCCTTCTTCAGACTTGGAATATCTGAGTCATCTAGGTCATAGATGACAAGGGAAGGGAGACAGACATCCCCCTTGCCTGCCTACCAGGACCTGCCAGACCCCTTCCTGTTCCTCCATTGTTCTTCCCGCCCTGCCCCCAGCCTTCCCAGGGCTCTCCCAGTCCCAGCAGACAATTGCCGCCCATCATCCCTGGCCTCCCCGTTATTTTTAGTGAGCTAAATATACTCTGTGGAATTCTTTCTTTCTGGTCAGTAGAATTCCTGACCTCCCTTCTGGGTCAGCTCCATCTCCCAGGATGCATCGGGGAACTATTGATTTGAAAATACTTCTTCCCAATGGGGCCTGGGGAGATTCTGGACCTGGGTTTTCTCAAACTGTGTGGATGTGTTTGTGTGACAGAGAGATTGATGCTGGAGCCCTTGGCTGACTTGGGGAGTCAGGAAATAGCTGGTCTGGGCATAGTTTTGCATGGAACAACCACTGGCAACCGGACACTGAAACTTGGAGAGTAAGGATTGCAATCAGTGATGTGAAACAGGGACATTAATCCAGGGATGGTAGGAACTTGGATGGACTCACCATTGCTCTGATGTTGGAGTTTGCTCTGAAGGCATCTTTGGCCACCAGTGGCTGGGATGCTTCCTTGATGGAGAGATGCCCACTTTCTAGGAGAATCTATCTCTTTCTCAGACAACATACACTGTTAGAATATTCTAGTTGGTGTGCTATTCACTGAGCCTGTCTCTGTCACCTCCTGAATCCCCTCTTGTCCTTACCAGACTCCTCCTTAGAGTCAAGAAGGACTCCAAAGAATTCTGGGACTATTCTTCAGAGAATCTCAAAGAGGGCTGTCATGAAGTTGGTCCTCCTGCACCTGGCCTAGAACTCAACTTACCCTCATGGCTCAATTTTAAGTCAACCTATAGATAGGTCTGTTGGTTGTTGTTGTTGTTATGTGCTGTGGAGTTTGTTCCAACGTATAGGGACCCTGTACAGGGTTTCCTAGGCTGTAAATAATTACAGGAGCAGAAAGCCTCATCTTTCTCCCATGGAACAGCTGGTAGTTTTGAACTGCTGACCCTGAGGTTCAAATCGTTCGCAGCCCGATTTGTAACAACTACGCTACCAGAGCTCCTTAGCTCTATTGGTAGTGATGGTTATGTGCTTTTGAGTCGGTTCTGATTCATAGTGAGTTTGTAGCGTTTCTGAAGCTGTAAAGCCTTAACTTTTTCCATCAGAATGGCTGGCAGACTTGAACTGCTGACTGTGAGGTAAGTAGCCCAGCGTGTATTGCACTTTGCTACCAGGACTCTATAAAGGTCCATTAGGGGAACAATAACACTATGGGGATACACACTCCTTAGAGTCATCAGACATTTGAGATCAGATGGGCAGTATTTACCCACGGACAAAGTTCAGAAGGCTTAGGAAAGAAGAAGGAATGGAAATGGGAAACACAGGGAGGAAGTGGTCTAAGTGATGTTACATTGTAAGGATTGCAATCAGTAATGTGAAACAAAATGTGTATGAATTGTTGAGTGGGAAACTGATTTGCTTTGTACTTTTTCATCCTATTCATAATAAAAATTTGCTTTGTAAGTTTTCATCCTATTCCTAAAAAAAAAGGGATGTGTGAGAGCCAAAAGGTGAGGATGAAAGGGAGGCAGGGCTCTGCTAAGCTTAGCCCCAGGCTGAGCATGGGTTGGGAGAGGCAAGACCTCCATCTCTGCTGCCCGGGAGGTAACAATGGTCTGGCCTAAGGAGAGGGCCCAGTAGCAGGTTCTAGCCCCTGTGATGGTTCCAAGTCACTGTGCAGTCCCAGGAGGGGCCTGAGGCCCTTTGAGCTGGGGCTTTTCACCTGAACTTGGGACTGGGTTCAGTGCATTGGAAGATACAGGAAACTTGGGTTGTGCTCAGAAGCGAAAGGCTCTCACAGGCTGAATTGAGCATGGGCTTACTGGCAATTCTTTGGGGCCTGCTTTCTGGGTTGGGTTTATTGAATAGAGCATGCTGGGAGTCCCCTTTTGGTTACAGCCTAGATGCCCTCTGAAGGCTGAAGGGACCTGTTGATGGAGTGATGGGAGGAAGATAGGGCCTGTGGAATCCTTAAAATTCCTGGGAGTTCTGTTGCATTTGTCTGTTGTTCAGTATTGTTACCCAAGTCCCTTCAGATATGGCACGCTGGACTGCACGCCATGGAAGATGCCAAACCTATTTTCAGACAGCTTCCAGACTAATAGGGGAAACATTTCAAAATAATTGAAGATTTACAGAAAAGTTGTAAGAATAGTACAAAGACTATTTTATCCTAAACCATTTGAGATGACTTGATTGCCAACCTGCTGGTGTTCTCATAACCACGCCACATCCTTCAAAATGAGGAACTTAACATCAACTCAGCACTACCAAGATCCCAACCAAGTTTCACCAAGTTTCAAAACAGTGTTCCCAGTAGCAAAAGGAGTCAAATGAGGACCATGTGTTTCACTTAGTTTTCCTATCTCTTAATCTCTTTCCACTTGGGGGCATTTCTGATGTTCATAACCTTGTCATCTTGACACTTTTGGAAATACAGGCCACTTCTTTTGTAGAATCCTCCTTGCTTTGGGTTTGTCTGATGTTTCCTTGTGATTAGGTTTAGAGTGTGCATCTTTGGCAGGATTACAACTCAAGTGATGCTATGTTACCCTCATGGCATCTTACCCAGTGGCACCATTTTGACTTGTTTCATGACCAGTATTAACCTTGGTAGTATCCGCTGGGTTTCTCCCCTATAAATAACTTTCCCCTTTCTAATCAGTGAGACTTTTGTGGGCAGGTACTTGGTTATTCTATAAATAGCCCATTCCTCATCCAACTTTTACCTACCAGATTTAACATCCACTCTCATTTCTTAGTTGAATTCTTTGTTACTTTGATGAATTCTAAATGGTGATGTTCTCAGTTATTTTTTTCTGCATTCATTGGTTAGCATTCTACTGTGAGGAAAAACTTTCCTATTTCTCCACTTCTAATTTTTGATTTATATCCGTATATGGGGTCATATAGTCCTATTTTACAGTAGAACGTTTTCTTAGTAATACACTCCAAGTGTAGCATTGACATTCAACTTGTAGAATGGAATGTTTTCTGTATTCTTTTAATTCTGTGATATAATTCCTTACTATGGCGCTGTGGGTTAAAACACTGGACTGCAAAGTCAGTTTGAACTGCAAGGTCAGCAGTTCAAGCTCACCAGCTGTCCCTCAGAAACCCTATACAGGGTCACTATGTTGGAATCGACTTAATGACATTTAACAACAGCCACATCATTTATTTTAATGTTTAAATTGTCCCTGTGTTGGTCAGTGGGACACAGTGAAAGCTGGAGTCTGGGCCTTTTTGATATGCTTGTAAGATAAAAATATTAAACATTTTTATTGCTTTCTTGCACAAAATAATGTTTTAGGCTCATTTTGTACCTTCCCTGTACTAGCCCTGGAATTAGTTATTTCTCTAAAGAGCCCAACGTGCTATTGGATGAAGTGGGGAAAACCCAGGACGTTTGCTAAAAACATCAGATCTACTAAATCGGAATCTCCAGGACTCGGACGTGGATGTGGGTGTGGGCGGGGCTGGGAGTCTGCTACTGGGACACCCCTTCTCCTAGTCCCCACACCCCCTTTTCTCCGAATTGCAGCAGATTCCGGTACCCGACGCACTGACTGTTCAAGTGGCGACCTCTGGTGGTGGTTCAGGAACTAGCCATCACAGTGATGGAAATGCTTCAGATCCAGAATTTAAAGGGGCTCAGCTGTCTTCCCGGGCCTCCTCCCTAATTCTCCATGGAGGTGGAGCTGCTTTAATATTCAGAGCCTCACCTCCTCACCAGTCCTGTCTTCCTTTAGCTGGGATGTCCAGTCAGGAAGGTTCAGACTCAGGATTCTGATGCATCTGGGACCTTCAGCCCCTCACGTCTGGAACCAGAGTTTAATCTAGAACTGGGCCCATCATTATTTCATGGATATCAGGAAATATTCTGAAAGATGAAACAAACAAAAAGGACTTTCATTTTAAGGGCATTCACTTTAGTTTGATTACAAGAATATTGTCCTGAATATCCCTAACCCTAATATTACTGATGGGAGTCCTGGTGTGGCGATTGCATGAGGTAGATTGCAAAGCTGTTTGAACTGCAAGGTCAGGGATTCAAGATTGTGGAACAGACCATCAATTATTCATATGCAAATTCAAACTGAAGTTGAAGAAATTGAAAACAAGTCCACAAGAACAAAAATATGACCTTGAATATATACCACCTGAATTTAGAGCTTATCTGAAGGACATATTTGATACATTAAACGGTAAAGACTGAAGACCAGAAGAGTTGTGGGATGACATCAAGAACATTATACAGGAAGAAAACAAAATGAAAGAAGACAAGAAAGAAGGAAAAGATCAAAATGGATGGTAGAAGAGACACTAAAACTTGTTCTCCAGCATAGAGATCCTAAAGCAAATGGAAGAAATGAGGAGGTCCAAGAGTGGAACAGAAAATTGCAAAGGTTAGCTAGAGAAGACAAGTCAAATATTACAGCAAAATGTGCAAAGATCTAGAGTCAGAAAACCAAAAGGGAAGAACACACTCAGCATTTCTCAAGCTGGGGGAACTGAAGAAAAAATTCAAGCCTTGACTTTTGTTATTGAAGGATTCTTTGGGCAAATTATTGAATGATCAGAAAGCATCAAAAGAAGATGGAAGGAATATACAGAGTCATTGTACCAAAGGGAAATGGTTGATGTTCAACCGTTTCAAGAGGTAGCATATGATTAAGAACCAGTGACACTGAAGGAGGAAGTCCAAGGTGCATCGAAGGAATTGGCAATGAACAAGGCATCAGGAAATGATGGAATAAAAATTAAAATATTTCAGAAAAGTGAGGCAGCACTGGAAGCTCTCACTGATCTATGCCAAGAAATTTGTAAGACAGCTATCTGGCTGACTGATTGGAAGAGATCTGTATTTGTGCCCATTCCAAAGAGAGGTGACCCAACGGAATGCAGAAATCATTGGACAAACTCTTTGATATCCCATGTGAGTTAAGTTTTACTAAAGGTAATACAGAAATGGCTCCAAGCATACACTGACAGAGAACTTCCAGAGGTTCAAAGCTGGATTCTGAAGAGGCCATGGAACAAGGGATATCATTGCTGATATCCGATGGAGCTTGGCTGAAAACAGAGAATACCAGAAAGATGTTTACCTGTACTTTATTGACTATGCAAAG
>NW_006408570.1:2779259-2779893 GCF_000296735.1 Chrysochloris asiatica | reverse complement strand
ACAGGGTTGCTATGAGTCAGAACTGACTCCACGGCACACAACAACAACAGCAAAATGAAGACAGTAAGAATCACTTCTCTGCCCTCCTGTTATTACTAGTATATCCTTCGGCAGTGTGCTATATTTTTGGCCAATAAATATATAACTGCTGATTAGAAATTAAAACCACAAAATTCTATTTTGCCATGAAAATTGGTTTAATATTTGCCTAACATTTGGGATACAGATGTTCTTGAAATCTTCATGTATTTAAAGATCAATGGAGAAAAGTAATTTTTTCTCAGAATATGAGAAACTGCTGTTTCTGAGAATATAAAGAAGAAGGGCTGCTTATGGGGTCACTTCATTCGGTGTGTCCAACCTCTAGGGGAATTGTCAGGAAAAACTGTTAATGCCAATTGAAAATCTAAGGAACAAGGGTCTCAAGTTGGGCTTGTGCCCAAGTTTTAAAAATAAAAAACATATTTTATTCTGGACCTCTTTCAGATCTGATTCAAATTTCAATTGTTAAAGTAATACAGGGCAAAGAGAAACAGTGATAACAATAATAAGAGTGCCTGTTGTTGTTGTTGTTGTTGTTAAGTGCTGTCGAGTCGGTTCCGACCCATAGTGACCCTGTACAGGGTTTCCGAGG
>NW_006408570.1:2773377-2779159 GCF_000296735.1 Chrysochloris asiatica | reverse complement strand
TAAAGGAAACAAAAATCCTCACCACTGGGCCAATAAACAACATTCTTATCAATGGAGAAAAGATTGAAGTTGTCAAGGACTTCATTCTTCTTGGATCAATTATCAACACTCATGGAAGCAGCAGTCAAGGAATCAGACAACATATTGCATTAGGCAAATCTGCTGCACAAGACCTTTTTAAAGGGTTGCAGAGCAAAGATGTCAGCTTGAGGACTAAGGTGCACCTGACCCAAGCCATGGTATTTTCAAAAACCTCATAGGCATGCGAAAGCTGAACAGTAAATAAGGAAGACCATAGAAGAATTGATGCCTTTGAGTTATGGTGTTGGATGAGAATCTTGAAAGTTCCTTGAGCTGCCAAAAGAACCAACAGATCTGTGTTGGAAGAAATGCAGCCAGAGTGCTCCTTGGAGGCCAGGATGGCCAAACTTTGTCTCTCATACTTCAGACGTACTGTCAGGAGGGACCAATCGCTGGAGTAGGATATCATGTTTTGTAAGGTGGAACATCATAGAAAAAGAGGAAGACCTCCAGCAAGATGGATTGGCAAAGTGGGCTCAAGCATGGCAACAATTGTGAGATTGGCACAGAACCGGGCAGTGTTTTTGTTCTGTTGTCCATAGGGTCGCTATGAGTCAGTACTGACTCAGTGGCACCTAACAACAACAACAACAACAACAACCTTACTGAGTTGAAATGTCCAGTGAATTATGCTAAGGCTGCTCAGATTCTATATCATTAAAAATGATGTTTATAAAAGGTTCGTCAAAACATAGGAAAATGCTTATGGTCTAACTTTAAGTAAAAGAAAATGTGTTGTGTGCTGCCGTCAAGTCACTTCTGACTCTGCAACCTTGTAGGACAGAGTAGGACTGCCCCCTAGGTTTTCTAGGCTGTAAATGACTCTACGGCACAAAACAACAACAACAACAACACCAGTCTTTACAAGGGAGTCCTGGTGTGGTGCTGTGGGTTAATGTGCTGAACTGCAGAGTCAGTTTGAACCACAAGGTCAGCAGTTCAAGCTCACCAGCCGCTCCTTGGAAATCCTATACAGGGTCGCTGTATAGGACGGGCGGAACCGACTCAACGGCACATAACAACAACAAGGATCTGTACTGGAAGTCCTGGTGTGGCACTGTAGAATAAGTAAGTGCAGGACCCAAGGTCTGTTTGAATTACAAGGTTAGTGGTTCAAACTCACCACCTGCTCCTTGGAAACCCTCTACTGGGTGGCTGGCTATTGAGTCAGAACTGACTCGACAACACATAACAACAACAAATCTTTACAGGAGCAGATCACTAGGCCTTTTCTCTCACATAGCAGCTAGCTGGTGGGTCAAACCTCTGAACTTTCAGTTAGCAGCCAAACGCTTAACCACTGTGCCACCAGGGATCTAGGGTATTGTATGTTATATTATACACTGTGTGATATTTGTTTAAAGAGACTGGACACAATTATATCAAAATGTGAACTTTGTTGTTAGGTGCAATCAAGTTGGTTCCAACTCACAGCAACATGTATAGGGTCTCTGAGGCGCAGTTGGTAAGCTTGAACCACCAACCTTGTGATTCAAATGACTTTGCACTCCCGCACATTAACCCACAGTACTACACCAGAACTCCAACATGTGAATAGTAGCGATATTATGGGCTGTTTGTTTTCTCTTGCATTTTTTTTTCTTCATTAAGGTTTTTCACTTTCCAAACTTTCTTCAGTAGAACATGTATTACTTTGATAATAAAACAGAAGATAACAAAATAGAAAAACAAGGCTTCCTTAGGGGGCTTTCTGGACCTGAGGTACCAGGGAAGGGCTCAGCCAGGTCCTGGCTGGCAAGGCTGGGGAGCCTGTGGGAATAGTGCTCTTTCTCCAGGTCCAGGTGCACTTTGGAACAATACAGTCAGCCTTCCCTGTCCCTGTGGGTGGTGTGATCAGAGCTGGAGCTCTTGGGCTGGGACAAGGGCAAGGGCAAGGGAAAGGAGTGCTTCTAGAAGGGAAGAGGACCCAGATAGGTGACGAGCATGCACAAAGCTGAGCTATCTGTGAAGAAGCAAAGCTTGGATGATCAGATGGGCCAAGGAAGACTTTTCTTGAACAGGGGCCTAAGCTTGTTATTGTTAAGTATGTACGACTCAGTTCCAACCCATAGCGACCCTATGGATTTCCAAGGTGCGGTGGGTGGGTTTGAACTGCCTACCTTGTGGTTCAAACCGACTTTGCAGCCCAGTGCTTATCCTACAGTGCCACACTAGGACTGAGCACTGAAAATTTCTGCAGAAGAGGTTGGGCCCCTGATTCACTTACAGATAATTACTATGTTCTCTGCCAAGTAATTTAATCCTCATTTTGACCCTCTGAGACAGACGTCATTGCTATTACTATCCTCCCTCCATTTTACAGATCAGGAAACTGAAGCACAGAGAGGTTACAGGTCTTGCCAAAGGTCACACAGCTCCTGATTAGCAGAGCTAGCATTCAAACCTGACTCCAGGTTCTGTGTTTGTAGCCTCTTGACTGTTCTGAGTCACGGTGGGTGGTTTTGTTATAGCCTCCTGTATGCCTGATCCCTGTCAGAGCCGATTCCCTGGTGGCAGGGATGCAGTGGTCTGATGTGAGGCCAACACATGAACCTGTGCCTCCTGCCCGTCTCTTGCAGGCCTCGCTGGTCCTCCAGGTGTCCTATACTCCGCTCCCTGGAGCTGTGCCGCTGTTCCCACCCGCTATTCCTCTGGAACCTTCTCCAACTCTACCTGACTTGGATTTGGTAGCTGGTGAGTGAGGAGCACACCCTTGCCCTAGCTGGGGTACCTGGGCCTGGGGTTTGGGCTCTTCAGTGGCCTCAGCCAGCCTTTGATGGCTTCCCCAGTTTGGGGACTGCCCAGGCCTAGAGAAGAGAGGTTATGGTATCTGGAAGCCACAAGGGCTGCCTTCAAGGCAGAAAGGTCTCCCACACTGAAGCAAGGGCCAGGAGACATGCTCCCTTAGGGATCACTGGTATTAGCGTGAAGACTACTGTCCAGGAAGGGACTAGGCTGGATGGTGCAGCTCTGAGGTGGGAGGGGCATTAGGGGACCTGCCTGTGGGGGTGTGGGGCTTGTCTCAGGCAATTCCTGAGGCCCCGCCCACTCCACAGAGCCTCATGCTTTCCTGCTCTTTACTGGGACATTGGAATCAGTACCAATCCCAATCGGGACAGCATGTGACAAAGCAGTTAGCTTCCCTGGAGTTAGGGAACATGGGTTCCAGTTGTGCCTTTGACATTGAGTAGCTGTGGGACTTTGGGTCAGCCCCTCACTCTCTGGATCTACGTTTCATTATTTGTGTCTTAGTTCTGAGGTTGTCTCCAACTTTCCTCACCTGCCTCCAGTGAACAGGCTTGTTGAGTGAGGATGAGCTCAGGTAGTTTGAATTGCTAGTAGTGGACGTGGGAGGAGAGCCCAGGTAGCTTCTGCATTCTCCAGACAGCTGGGTGGGGAGGAAAGCTACACAGATGGGCCATCATCTGTGAAACTCTCAACTTTCTCTCATGGTAAAGGCTGCTGGAAGCAGATTCATTAACACCTAAACAGTTTGTTTTCACCGAGAGCTCCCTCAGCCTGTCACTGGAGATGCAGAACAGGGGTCAGTGTATTGGGGGAGAGACTTTCCAAACCTAGAGATGGGGAGACCAGTCTGGGTTGGGGTAAGCTCAGGAATCTTGAGCAAGGGGCTACAGTTGGAATAGGTGAGGGGAGGGAAAAGGGGTGTTCCCAGCAGCAAAGGGTGGGGAGGCTGGAGGGCCTCTAATTCTCTGGCCTCTAATCCACTTTGAAGTGGATTTCACAGAGACTCAGGGAAGTCCTGTCTGGAAGGTGGTGAGCAGACACAGTTCAGGCAGCTTTGTGGCAGGCTGGGGCAGGTGGGCAGGTGGGCAGTGGGCAGTGGGGCTGGGGTTGAAGTGCAGGTGCTGGCTTCTTCCACTTCAGCCCCCACCTGTCCCTCCTGGGCTCTGCCCTGCCCATGTGCCAGGTGGGGGACAGAGCCGGGCCGAGACTTGGTCTCTGCTCAGTGACAGCACCGTGGACACGAGATACTCCGAAAAGAAGTGGTTGGCTCCTGCGGGTGAGACACTGGCCAGAGCTGTCCCATCCTACCACCATAACTGTCTCACTATCACCATTGTCCCACTAGAGTGAGAAGACACAGCCAGAGGCTCATCCTGCAAGACCTGGGTGCAGGGAGCGAGGGCCATTCTTACTTTCTTCCTGCTGACTAACTGGACTTACTGCCCTCACATTTCAGCTGTTAACAGCTGTTCTTTCTTCTCATCCATCTTGGGTCAGCTGATGGGGAAGGGGCAGGAGAGGTGCAAGAGGTGGGTGGTGGGTCCTTTCTTACCAGGTTGTGTCCCATGGGCAGGGGACCAGCCCTTATCAGTGTCCTCTCCCTGCAGACACAGGTGGAGAGGACGACACCGAGGACCAGGGGCTCACTGGAGATGAGGCGGAACCCTTTCTGGACCAGAGCGGTGCCCAAGACCCCAGGGCTCCCACCACCCCGCGGAAGCCACCTTCCCATCCTCCCCCCTACCATCCTGGAAGCAAACGAAAGAAAGGCACATCCAGAAAGCTGCTGTCAGATAAAGCACAGGACTTCCAGGTGATGGTCTGGGCTGTTGGACCCCAATCAGCTCCTTTAACCAATGGGTCTGTCCAGATACACATGGGATACTAAAAGTCACTTCTGGGACAGAGCCTAGTTTCCCTGGACCAGGAAAGATACTGAATGCGGAGATCATGTCTTGGGGCCTCAGAACAATCACTTGTCCATGGTCTTAGACAGGACTTTGCTCCAAAAAAGAAAAGAAAAGAATAGAAAAGATTGAAGGAAAGAAAGGGATTATGGCAAACATTCAGCATATCTTTGCATTCATTTTCCCAGTCATGCTTTATGTATCTGTCTAGCTCCTTGCTACTCTGAGTGTGATCTTTGGACCAGCAACCTGGGCATCACCTGGGAGCTTGTTAGAAACACAAAATCTTGGACTCTACCTCAGATCTACTGTACTGGAATCTGCATTTTAACAAGATCCCCAAATCTAAGAAGTTCTGTCTAGCTATCTTGTTTTTCTCTCTCTACCTCCCTCTATATAGCTATGTCTTTATTTTTACTTTTCTGTAAGTCATACAGAAATTGAATTTGTCTAAGCTTTTTACAGACTACAGATATTAATATTAATTCTCTGACATATTTTATCCATCCTAATTTTTTTGACTTTCCTTATACCATTTTTTAAGGAATTGTCAATTTTTATGTAGTCACATTTAAAATATTTAGTTGTTCAGAATGACTTTCAAATTTAAGAACAGGAAATTTAAGTCTCTATTAACGACAAGTCATAAAAATAGATTTCATTTATAAATCGTGTTATTTAAGCAAAAGTGCCAGCAATAACTGCTGTATTTTTCCTGAGATACCAAATTCTGACTTTTATTCTATTATTCTTAAGGCATGTTGCTACTGTGTTTTTTCTTTTTTCAAAAGTTATATATGTAGAAAATTTGGAAGCTACAGCAAAATGTTGCATTCATCGTCAAAAAGAACGTACCCAGATCAGTCATGAAGTACAACGCTGTCTGTGATAAGATAATATCTATGTGCCTAAAGGGAAGACCAGTTAATACCACTATAATTCAAATTTATGCAATAACCACTAAAGCCAGTGAGGATGAAATAGAAGAATTCTACCAACTTCTTCAATCTGAAATTGATCAAACATGCAATCAAGATGTGTTGCTC
>NW_006408570.1:2757371-2770332 GCF_000296735.1 Chrysochloris asiatica | reverse complement strand
AAAGCCTCATCTTTCTCCCGCGGAGCGGCTGGTAGTTTCGAACCGCTGACCTTAAGGTTCGCAGCCCGATTCGTAACCACTACGCTACCAGAGCTCCTAGAAAGAACAAAAGGATCACTGGGGACAAATCACTGTGAGAATTGTACCAGTGAATCACAAATTCCACTGCATAGAGCATTTACATCAGTCTTCCTTATGTGGTAATCATAAAAACTAAACAACAGAAGTTCTTTAACATGTGCAAAAAACTGCTGAGGTGGGGACTGGTTTACGTTTTTACAATGATCCTGCTTTTGGACTGTTGTATTTTATAGATGTAAGGAACTTGGTGGGGAAATCTGATTGTCTTTATAATGCTCTTCTGATTTTCTTTTCGTACCCTTCCCAGGGTACCTACAGTGAAAACAGTCCTTGAGATTTCTGACTCTCTCTCTTTGTCTTTTTTTTAATGTTTTATTGTGATTTATGTGATAGTTTACATGGGAGAACATTAGTTTTACATTCATCCTATTGTATACTGTCTCATTGCATTATCAACCAATGAAAGGGTATACACTACAAGCCTGTCCGCTGGTCGTCAGCACACAGTCCCTCTCCCTCTCTGTGTCTAAAGTCCCCAACTGCTCCATATCTCCATGTCATCATCTCTGCCTCCATTTCAGGCATCTCTGCTTCTTTGGGTTAGGGTCCCGCTCTCTGCTCTTCTCCCTTGATGGTCCCAGGGACTTCTGCTCCTAGACTGAAAAGTTAATCATGCCCCTCCTTGCTACAAAACATCTACCTTTACGTTTCCAACCCTCACAAGCAGTCCTGATAACAATTATTCACTATTGTATCACAAGAGACCCATCTGCATTTCATTTCATCAGCCTCGCCTAGACAGATTGTATACTACTCAGTGGAGATTCTACCTTCCTTCACGCCCTCTGAATCTAGGTTCCTTCTTGAAAGCTTGTAAGCCAGTCACTTCTTGCCTTTGTAGCCCCCCATTTTGGGTAGCCAATGGAGATTTCTTACTCTGTTGGGGTGAGGGTCAGAGGGCAGATGGTTCCGTCCTTCCTGCCTGTCTAGTCCTTTCTTCTTCCTTCTGCTTTCAGATCAGGATTCAGGTGATTGAGGGGCGCCAGCTGCCGGGCGTGAACATCAAGCCTGTGGTTAAAGTCACCGCAGCTGGGCAGACTAAGCGGACACGGATCCACAAAGGAAACAGCCCACTCTTCAATGAGGTACACACATTAGGTCTGGGTCCTGGGTGGGCCTTCCACACTGGGAGCCTGGAGCAGACACCTGGACAGTCATTGGAGGGTCTTTGTAGAGGGCCCCAACTTTGGGTTGAGATCCTGGGTGGGCTATCTGAGAGTTGGAGAATAGGGCTGTCTCTCTGCTCCACATCCCTGTCATCCTGTAAGGTCAGACACCCACCCTTCCCTGAGATGGCAAGCTCTGATGAAACTGCACGAGCTCATGATTCCAGTATCAACACGATGTTGAGCTCAATCCACAGGGCTGAGCTCAATCCACACTTCCTGCATGGACTGAAGTGAAGTTGACACCACAAAATAGTCAGACTTGTGGGCAGTGCTCACCCTCTCCCCAGCCTAGTGGGTCAGTGGACACTGACTTGTTTTTCTCTTTCTTGAACCAACAGACTCTTTTCTTCAACCTGTTTGACTCTCCTACAGAGCTGTTTGATGAGCCTATCTTTATCACGGTACAGTCCAGCCACCAAAGCTGTGTGTCATGCATGTCAGTGTGCATGTGTGCTTAGAGTGCAGCTGTGGACACATCAGTGTACTTGTACACATGTGACTTGAGGGTGTGTGTGTCTGTCAGTGAGCATCTGTGTGTGAGAGAGGAGAAGTGTAAGAAGGGGGCTTGTATGATGCGAACTAACTTTCAGTCAGTCTCTCCTGGCCACAGAAATGTTTGAGGCAGCTCAGAAGAGAGGCAGCAGGTGGGTGGGGAGACCCTACTGTCCAGCATCCCCCAGATGCCTCAGCTCAGGGCGCCTAAATCCCTGGTTGTGGCAGATATTCTGGTACTCAGTATATTTGTCTTTGTGGCTGTTTCCAGTAAGATTTTCTTTCTCTGAGCCTCAGTGTAGTATAATGGTTAAAAGTGTGTATTTTGGATCCACTGCCTGGACTCGATTAAGTGATAAGTGTTGGCTATTATTGTTTAGGGAGATTTAGATGGATGTAGTGTTTATTGTTTTGGGAGACTTAGCTGGGTGTGTTATTTTGGGAGGCTTAGCTGGGTGTGTTGTTTTGAGAGACTTAGCTGGGTGTATTGTTTTGGGAGACTTAGCTGGGTGTAGTGTGGCTCTGATGGGGCCTCACATGTACTTGTAAGTGTGAGTATTCATTTATCTTTCCTTCTAGGTGGTAGATTCCTGTTCCCTCAGGACAGATAGTCTCATCGGGGAGTTCCGGGTAATTGTTTTATTTGCTTTTGAAGGCAGTTCGTTCTCGATTATCCATTCATGGAGAAATTTGTGGATAATGCAGCATGTGACTAGTGCTTCAGAAATCCTGTTCTCCTGGGTCTGGGAAGGCAGTGTGAGGTTTGAGTTTGACAGCCTTCCTCTTAATTCTGACTGCCTCCGGCCAGCGGCACACCGACTCAGTACCCTGATTTAACTCTGGCTCTGGGCTGGGGAGTGGGGTCCGGATGTGGCTGGGGTGGGATGGGGGGGCTTGGGAGCAGTGGAGAGAGCCGGCAACCTGTAGGACTCACTGTGGAAAACTGAGAGCTGACTACATGGTTTCACTCAGAGGGTAGATAACAAATTGCTTAAAATACAACCAGTAAAATCATATGTGTCGGAGTAGAACTGTGCTCCATAGAATTTTCAGTGGTTGGTTTTTCAGAAATAGATCTCCTGACCTTTCTTCTGAGTGAAACTCTGGGTAGGCTTGAACCTTATAGTTAACAGCCAGGTGCTTTAACTGTTTGCACAACCCAGAGATGCATGACGTCAAGAACTAGTAATGGGGATCTCAATGGCATATTAATGTGATTTGTACTGATTTCCTCATTTTTGAATCTTCAAGCAGTTATCCCAAAGAAAGCGAAGGCAGAGGCTTCTTTTCACCTGTTACTACTCTCCAGATTAAATATGCATCCCTTCTCTGTGAGGAAGGAGCCCTGGTGGCGCTAGACGTTAGGCATTGGATCGTCAACCAAAAGCTTGGTAGTCCAAACCTAGCAGCCACTTCTCAGGAGAAAGACGATGCTGTTTGATCCCATAAAGATGTTTTGAATTGGAATTGACTAATGGCAATGAGCAGTGGATTCTGTGGGAAGTGCTCACAAGGTGAAAACCTGAATCGATTTTTCTAGAGAAGCCGTCTATAAAGAAATGGGTTCCAGGTTGAGTCATTCTGTAACAAATAGGCCCTTTACTGTATTTTGAATCGCTAACTTTTTGAAACACTTTATTCCTCAAACCTTCTCAAAACCAATCCCATTGCCATAGAAGTAATTCCAACTCATTGTGACCCTGTATAGGGTGTCTGAGGCTGTAAATCTCTATGGGACCAGAAAGTCTCATCTGTCTTCAGCATTACAGTGTAACAGTCCAGTGCTTAGCAGACAGTGCTCCAGGGCTCCATCTGTGAGTCTAAGGGCTAAATTATTTTGTTTTCCAGTTATGAAGATAATTAAGTCTTTTTATAGAATTATAAAACCCATGAAAGAATAAAAAAGAGAAGAAAAGAAATCACCCAAACCTACATAGCATTGTTACCAACCTGCGGTATTTCTATTCCTCTCTCTTCTCTTTTCTATGTATGGATAGACTTTACCAAACTGGGATGAAAACATAATCTGCTTTCTTCCTATATAATAGTATATGATGAACATTTCCCCACATCACCAAATGCTTTTCCAAAACTTGATTTAAATTACATTATACTAATGTAGCACTTCAGGGACACGGGTCTGATTGGCCTTTCCTCTCTTTGATTTCAGATGGACGTGGGCACCATTTACAGAGAGCCCCGTGAGTTGAGTTTTCATTATTTGGCCACATCCTTGCATGGGCCCATAACCCTGGTTCTGGAGGCTGCTTGGGGACACCCATTTGTGACGTCCATTTTTCCTCACTGGGAATTTTAGAATTGAGAAGAGGGGTTTGATCTCAGTGGTAAAAGCTACCGGAAGGTTTTCACGCTCCAGGTAAAGCAGGTGACCTCCTCAGGAAGGTCAGTCCTCACCTGTGCCCACAGTTGGCCCAAGTCAAAGATCCTAATTTTGGAAGGTCCCAAGCAAGGGTTTCTGGAGGCTGGAATTACCTCAGACAAGGACAGGGCATTTGGGTGAAAAGTCTAGGATTTCTCTGTACCCTGATTTCTGCCTTGGACTGGTCCTCCTTAGACAACAAGCCCCTGAGGGGGGAGAGGAAAATGACCTCTTCTACTTTTGTCCTTAACACCCTTATGTAGGGGTTCCTGATAATAGTTCTGGCTTTTGCCCATATGAACACTCAAGGTCCCTTCTGATTCTCCAGTTTGAGTCTTACCCCAGTGTCCCAGTGGGTGAGCCCTTCAACTTACTCACATATGACCCTAGGCTCCTGCTTGTGTTTGCATATGTGGGTCCTTCCAATTCTGGAGTTACCCATGGATACTGTCTCTAATTTTAGGACATGCCTATCTCAGGAAGTGGCTACTGCTCTCAGACCCTGATGATTTCTCAGCTGGGGCCAGAGGCTACCTAAAAGCCAGCCTTTGTGTACTGGGGCCAGGGGATGAAGCTCCGGTAAGTACACTTTCCTGAGTCTCAGCACCTTACATAGTGCCATCTGGTGGAGACACCGAACCACAACCCAAACAACATGATTTTCTTTCTGATTTAAAAGAATCCATATTAATTATCTTGATGACACTTAACAACAACAATAATATTAATTATGAGAAGTGTAGAGCATGTGGACAAAGATTTTAAAAATCACTCATAATTCTACCACTTAGAGATAGCTGTCATTAATATCTTGTGTATTCTTCCAGAAGGATGTTCCAACTGGTATGTGTATATTTTTTTACAATAATGATAGTATTCTACAAATATAGAACTATCATTGGATTTTTTTTTTTTCTTGAAAATATATCATCATTTTTACATGTCAGTTGTTAAACGCTATCAAGAAACTCTATATAGGGTTTCCAAGGAGTCGCTGGTAAGCTTGAACCACTGTTCTTGTGGTTCAAACCGACTTTGTAGTCCAGTGCATTAGCCCACAGCGCCACACCAGGACTCCTAGTAATAAGTCAGAGGTAGTAAGAAAGTGAAAGGTCTTGAGGATTGGGGAGGCATCAACATCTTTATACACAGCTTAGACCTCAGTCAAGTCAAACCCAATGCAACGCACTGCCATACAGTAAATTCTGACTCATAGCAATCTTACACAGAGTTTCTGAGGTGGTAAATCTTTATGGGAGCAAACAGCCTCATCTTTCTCCCAGGGAGTGACTGGTGGGTTTGAGCTGCCAACCTTGCAGTTAGCAGCCCAATACTTACACCAGCAATTGTTTTTAAAAATGGCTGGTATGGGACAGAAACGAAGGCTTTGTGAAACACGTGCTGTATGCCAGGTACCTTTGCATCATCATCATCATTATCAAAGTTAATCCTCATGACAATCCTGTGAGGTTAATATTACTGTTTCCACAGTGCAGATGAGGACGCTAAGTCCCAGGTTACGGAACTTCCCTGGGGTCACAGGTAGTCAGTAGCGGAGTACGATCTGCCTTTCTTCAAAATGTACCCTCTGAAGGGGTTAAGGTTGAGCTCCTAGAAAAAGAAGGCAAGACATGGTGCTGAAGAGCGCTTTCAGAATCATGTTTGATTTCCTTTGTAGCTGGAGAGAAAAGATCCCTCTGAAGACAAGGAAGACATCGAAGGCAACCTACTAAGGCCGACTGGTGTAGCCCTTCGAGGAGCCCACTTCTGCCTGAAGGTCTTCAGGGCAGAGGATTTACCTCAGAGTAAGTCTGGCACCCTCTCTCTGTATGGAGGCCCCCTAGAGCCAGGCTCTCACTGGGTCATTAAGAAGGCAGACTCTGTAGGACCAAAGCCTCTTCTCTTGGGAAAGAAGATGCCCAAGCTTGTGAGTCCCTGGGACCCTTTCTCGGTTCCTGTCAGAGCCTCACCCTTCTCAGGGACTGCTCCTCTGCTCCCTTCCTGCCCATCCCCCTTGACTTACCATCCTCACCTTAGGGTCTACTGGAAGCCTGTATAGGGCTCAGTTTTCCCTCACTCTGCTGCTGGGAGTTCCCTCAAGGACTTTTTTGGGCTTCCCAAGGGTTTTAATGTTCTTAACACAGAATATCAATCAAAGTTGAAGAAAAGCAATAAACGCTGGTGGAGTTACTGAGATGCAGGTGATCTGGGGGTTATAGCTGCCTCTGGTCTCCACTGCAGGCCTCCTGGGCCTGGCCTGGCAGTTTAGTCACTCTGTGGGTCCATTTTCTTGGTTCTCACCATGGTGCCAGCACCACCCAGACTCTCTCTTTAACCTGCAGTGCCGGAGCCCATTGAGTTACCCTCCCCTCCATGAAGAGTCCCTGGCCTGCAAATCTGCAGACGCTGAGCTGGGGATATGGGAAGGATTTGCTGAAGGACCCCAGGCACCCAATGTCACAGGAATGAAGAGCATTGGTCCAGGGCTGTCACCCACTAACTCAGTTTGTCCCAGACTACCCTGCTCCTTAGAAACCCTATACAGGGTCACTATGGGTTGCAACCTACTTGACGGCACTTAACAACACCACCAACAACTCTGGTATCAGCATTAAAAGTCCCATGTCTTGGAAAACCACTCAGTTACCTGCCATGGTAGATGGTGACCCACCCTCACTGTGTCCTTACTGTTGTCCCCCAGGAAGACCATTGTGGCCACTGCCTGACTTGTTACGGTGGCTAGCCCAGAACTTGATCCTCTCTGTGTTCAGTAACCACATGGAAAATTATACTGACTATTCTAGAGCTGTAGGTGTCAACCCTGACTGCCCATGAAAACCATCTCTAGGGACTCCTGGTATGGTGCTGTAGGATCAACACTGGACTGTGAACCACAAGGTTGGCAGTTCAAACCCACCAGCTGCTCTTTGGAAACCCTATATGGTTCGCTAGGAGTTGGAACAAATTTAACGCCATTTAACAACAAGAAGAAGGGAGTTTTAGGAGTTCCTGGGTGGCAAAAATGGTTAAGCGCTCAACTGCTAACTGAACAGTTGGTTGTTCAAATCCACCCAGAGGCGCCTCACAGGAAACACCTGCCTTTGAAAGGTCACACCCTGCTGGGCCCAGTTCTACTCTGACACACATGCGGTCACCGTGAGTCAGAATCCACTCGGCAGCAGCTGACAAGGCAGCTTTAAAAAACTACAGATGCCTGGACCCCACTTCCAGATATTCCTTTGACGGGTCTGATGGTGAGGCAGTGTTTCAGAGCGTGCCTTATTGGCATTTAGGTAGTCACTGTCCACAGCACAGAAGAATCAGCACAAACATTTGCAACTTGGGTTCCTGCTTACAAGTTTTACATAAAGCTTAATAGTTATCTTTTTTAGAGTGTCTTAGTTATCTAGTGCTGTTATAACAGAAATACAAGTGGATGCCTTGAACAAATTCATTCTCTCACAGTTTAGGAGACTAAAAGTCCACATTCTGAGTGCCGACTCTAGCGGAAGGCTTCTTTCTCTCTGGGTTGTCTCTGGGGAAAGGTCCTTGTCTGTTTTCAACATCTGTGAGTCCAGCATTCCTTGGAGATCTCCATGCCTCTTAGTGTCCATCTTCCCCTGGATCTAGGAGCTTTGCAGTGCAGGGACCCCAAGTCCCAGGATGCACTCCACTCTTGGCTCTCCTTTCTTGGTGGCAATAGGTCCCTCTAAGCTCTGTTTGCCTTTTTTATATCTAAAAAGAGGCTCACTTAAGATACTTAACCTAATCTTGTAGATTGTACCTGGCCTCATTGACATCATAGAATCGACCATTTACAACACATAGTATAATTACATCAGATCAGGACTGATCACATCTGATCACAGCATGGGGAAGGTGATGACATTATATTGGATCTCATCATGAGGGATTATTGCTGTTGTTGTTGTTAAGTGCTGTAGTGTCTGTTCTGACTCATAGCGTCCCTAGAGTTTCTGAGGAGCAGTTGGTGAGTTTGAACCACCGACCTTGTAGTTTAAACCGACCTTGAGGCCCAGTGCTTATCCTCCAACACCACACCAGGACTACCACATCTTAACTGTTAAACCCCTCCCTGAGAGGCCTGGCCCAGCCAAGTTGACACAAAGCCTTAAGTATCATAGAGGGTTCTGAGTTAGGTGAATGATACCAGTAGATAAAATGGGTTCTTTCAGTTTAAGCTTATTTACTCAAAGATAATTTTAAAAGCTTTAAATAAGTTGTAGTTAGCAGCTGTTTTATAATAGTTTTCCATTCCGCAACTTATACACATTTTGTTTTGGTCTTTGATTGCAGTCCTTTCCACGGAACAGCACTCTTCCCACTTCCTCCTTGGGTTCCTGTTTCTGATACCAATAGCTCTTCTTTCTTTTCCCTTCCTCCCTTCTGAACTTCACTTTGTTGTTGTTGTCAGGTGCCATTGAGTTGGAACCGACTCATAGCGACCCCATGCACAGCCGAATGAAACAATGTCCAATCCTGGGCCAACCTCACTACCGCTGCCACACTTGAGTCCATCAATGATGCCACCTGGCCAATCCATCTCGTTAGGGATCTTCCTCTTTTTCTCTGACTGTCCACCTTACCCAGCATGACACCCTTCTCCAGTGAGTGTTTCCTCTGGACAATATGTCCAAAGTATGAGAGACGAAGCTTAGCCATCCTGGCCTCCAAGGAGCACTCTGGCTGCACTTCATTTTATAGGGGGCAAATCCTGTTGTAGGCATGTATTTTAACACCTATTTAACACATGAGTTAGGGGTTGTTAAGTGCTGTTGAGTCAGTTCTAACCTATAGTGACCTTGTATAGGGTTCCAAGGAGTGGCTGGTAAGCTTGAACCATATTAATCCACAGCACCACATACATTTAAGGTGAAGGAATTTTAAGTTTATTTCTCTGTAATGTTTTGTAAATGTAAATAAGAACAGAAGAGGTAGGTAAATAGAACATAGGTAATTTCTAACTCCTGGTGTGGTGCTGTGGGTTAATGTACCAGACTACAAAGTTGGTTAAACTGTAAGGTCGGCAGTTCAAGCTCACCAGTCACTCTTCAGAAACCCTATATAGGATCGCTATGGGTCAGAACTGACTTGATGGCACTAACAACAGCGGTTTCTAATTGGTGTTAACCTCTTGTAGACATTAGTTAGTTTACAAGGGATTTTCAAAAGTTCATTAGAAAATTCCTTTATCTTTCAGTTCCATTTTCCCACAAATTTTTGAAGTCCCCTTGTAGAGCTTTTGTTTTCCTCTTTCACTCTCTCCTTCATATGCATTGTTGTTGTTATGCACAGTTGAGTTGGTTCTGACTCATAGCAACCCTGTAAAGGATTTCCAAGGAGCACCTTGTAGGTTTGAGCTGCCTACTTCTGGTTAATAGTCTAGGACTTACCTAGACTACTAATGGTGCAACACCATTCATATGCATATTGTTAAGTACCTTGGAGTGGGTCCTGACTCATAACAACCCTCTATAGGGTTTCTGAGACTGTATATCTTTGTGGGAGTAGAAAGCCTCATTATTCTCCCCCGGAGCGACTGGTGGGCTTGAACCGCTGACCTTGTGGTTTGCAATCCAGTACTTATCCTATGGAGCCACTGTGTTCATTCATATACATACATACATATGTTGTTGTTGTTGTTGTTGTTGTTGTGAAGTGCCATCGAGTCGGTTCCGACCCATAGCCACCCTGTACAGGGTTTCCGAAGCTGTAAATCTTTACAGGAGTAGAAAGCCTCATCTTTCTCCCGCGGAGTGGCTGGTAGTTTCGAACCGCTGACCTTAAGGTTCGCAGCCCAATTCGTAACCACTACGCTACCAGAGCTCCTTATACATACATGTACTGAACTGGTTAATTTCCACAAATACCTTTACGTACATACATACATATACGTAAAGGTATTTGTGGAAATGAACCAGTTCAGTAAAACGTTTGGTTTGGCACAGCATGGATTCTAAATGTAAAAAAATAAAGCAGAATGGACTTACTGTCTGAGCCTATCTCAAGCACTGTGCTCATGGATTTAAAAGAAAATGTCCAACAGATACCCACATGGCATATTATAACACCTCCCAGGCCCTTCCTGGTTTGCTTTCTGCGTTTAGTGATAACAGATTTCTAATCAGTCAGTTGGCAGAGCAGAGGGACAAATAGTTTGGGGCCCCAGTGTTCTGACAATCCTCCCTCCCACAATCCCTGGGCTTCAGGGGCTGAGGAGACTTCTTCTGGGAGTCTCAGGACTACCTGGAGATGGGGTTTAGGAGGTGGGGTGACAGATGGGCAGTGACTGACAATGTTCTCCTCCCCAGTGGACGATGCTGTGATGGACAATGTGAAACAGATCTTCGGCTTTGACAGTAACAAGAAGAACTTGGTGGACCCCTTCATGGAGATCACCTTTGCAGGGAAAATGGTAAGAAGCCAGGAAGCAGGTGGGTTCTCATTGGAGGGTCACTGCTGGGCATCCCTGTGGACTGAGTGAGGTGTGCACACGGCCCCCAGCTCCCACAGGGAATGGAGCACCATCCTGGTGGCCCTCATACAATCCCAACTACCTGGGGTGTCTGGATGGACAGAAGTGTTTGGGAGCAAAGTGAGTAATAGCCTCAGAATCAGACATATAAAGATAGGGAAAGTGGGGTTTTAATTTTTTTTCTTCTTTAATGTGTTGTAAAAACACAAGAATTATTTTTAAAAACTTGTGGCAGAGAGAGCCATTGTGGTAGGGAGCCCAGGTTCTTTCCTTGCAGCCTAGAAGCAGGGCTTGCACACACTTGCTCAGTTCTGTTGATTTCTGTCGGGAAGGTGTGGCTCCCTCGGCTCTGCCCTAAACAGGCCAGTCCTCCCAGTGTGCCCACCTGCCTGGCATTCTCCCCACAGTCCCTTCATTCCCAGGCTCCACACAGAGGGCCCTCAAGGCTCTAGTGAGCTCCTACCTTGCCCTTCCACTCCAGGGCTCCCCAGGTCTCTGAACTCTCCTTGTTGTCCCATGGACACGTTGAAGGATTTATTTTCTCTGTCCTAACCCACCCCACTTCCAGGAGCCTCAGTCCTAATCAGGGGCCACATCAAAGGCAGCCCCCGCCCCTCAAGGCTAGCTTCAGGCACCGCTAGGAAGGTTCCTCTCCCTTTCCTAGAGTTCCACCTGCTACTGAACTCAAGTTGGACTCGTTGAGTTGGATGACTTGGGTGTTGTCTTAGGCTTCGTTTTCTAGAGAAGCAAACCCAATGAAATATATATATGTTGTTGTTGTTAAATTCTGCCGAGTTGCTGTAAAATCCTATTGTATTTTGTTTCATTGCAATGATTACAATCTCCTCCATGCTTCAACAGTATTTGCGTCTATTCCCGCTGGTGTTTTTTTTTGGATGTACACAAAAACACTCAGGAATATGTAATAATTTAAACACCCAAAGGGCACTTTCTGCAAGCCTGCCTCCTGGCTGCCAGCATGCAGCCTTTCTCTTTCCATGAGTCTGGAGTCCTAAGCTGCTCTCTGTCTCCATGTCCTCATCTCTGCCTCCATCTCTGGAGTTGTTGCTTCTCTGGATAGGGTCCTGCATTCTGCTCAAGCTTTTCTCCCTTGGTGATGGAGAATAATTTTTGAAGAGCCCAGTCCAGTTGTCCTTGTTCTGGGTTTGCTTGATTGTTTCCTCTGGTCTTATTTAACTTGTTCCTCCAACTCCTTTATTTCCAATGTAAATTGTAAGTTAGATCTAGAGACCGGATAAGATTCGGATGGATCATCTTGGCAAGCATGTGTCCTACATGATGCTCCATCATATTACATCAGAGCGGGAAGCAGTGATGTCAGGGTGCCCTATCATTGGTTGGTGATAATCTGGTCACTTGGTTAAGGTGGTGCCTCCAGATCTGTCTGCTGTAAAGTATTTGCTCCCTTCGATGATGAACAACTCTTCTCTGCATGATATCTTGTTGTTGTTGTGTGCCTTTGAGTCAGTTCCCACTCATAGTGACCCTGTAAAGGGTTTTGAGGAGCGGCTGGTGAGTTTGAACCACCAACCTTGAAATTCAAACTGACATTGAGGTTGAGTACATATCCTAAGGCTCCACACCAGGATACTTGGCACCACGTAAATCTGTTTTCAGTGATGTCTTATCTAGTGGTTGAAGCTTCCGTTGGCCTTGCCTGGAGAAGTCATTGCACTTGGGGCTGCAAAGTGGTGGCTTTCTAATGATCATTTTAGTTTCATTAACTGGCAATTTTTTCAAAAGAAGGATTATCCTCTCCCTCTTCCTGTGTTACTGTGACCTTGGGAGTGGGGGCAGGGGTGGGGGAGTCTCTTGGTTCAATGAGTCAAGCGCATGACTGCTGACTGAAAGGGAGGAATAGTGGCAGTCTACTTTATTATTATTTTTATTTTTTAATTTTTTTTAGGAATACAAGATTGGTTTAATATATCAGACTCAATTAATACAGTATGTTATATTTCATTTTCTGTGTCTTTTTTGAAAAAGCTTTCTCTTCCAAAAACACAAAGAATTTGTCCTGCATTATCTTCTAAAATTTTAAACTTTTGTCTTCATATTTAAAACTTTGAAATGCTTTCTCTTCATTTATGGTATAAAGTTTCAATTTCATTTTTCCCATACTGATAAAAATTAGCCAGCATCATAAATAGGCAAGTCCTTTGTTTACCTACAGATTTGCAAAGCCAGCTCTGTAACAGATGAAGTTTCTTTATACAGCGTGGTCTGCTTCTGGATTCTCTGTTCACTTTTTTTTTTTTTTTT
>NW_006408570.1:2755512-2757271 GCF_000296735.1 Chrysochloris asiatica | reverse complement strand
CCAACTTCTTCAATCTGAAATTGATCAAACATGCAATCAAGATGTGTTGCTCATTACTGGTGATTGGAATGCAAAGGTTCGAAACGAAGAGGAAGCATCAGTAGTTGGAAAACATAGCCTTGGTGATAGAAATGATGCTGGAGATCGCATGATAGAATTCTGCAAAATCAATGATTTGTTCATTTCAAATACCTTCTTTAGACAGCATAAGAGACGATTATACACATGGACCTCACCAGATGGAATACATAGAAATCAAATTGACTACATCTGTGAAAAGAAATGGTGGAAAAGCTCCATATCATCAGTCAAAACAAGGCCAGGGGAAGACTGTGGAACAGCCATCAATTACTCATATGCAAATTCAAACTGAAGCTGAGGAAAATGAAAACAAGTCCACAAGATCCAAAATAAGACCTTGACCATATCCCACCTGAATTTAGAGATTATTTGAAGAACAGATTAGATACATCAAACACTAAAGAATGGAGACAAGAAGAGTTGTGGGATGACATCAAGAACATCATATATGAAGAAAGCAAAAAGTCATTAAGGAGACAAGAAGGAAGGAAAAGATCAAAATGGATGTTAGAAGAAACACTGAAACTTGCTCTCCAGCATAGAGATGCTAAAACAAATGGAAGAAATGAGGAGGTACAAGAACTGAAGAGAAAATTTCATAGATTAGCTCGAGAAGATAAAGCCAAATATTACAACAAAATGTGCAAGGATCTGGAGTCAGAAAACCAAAAAAGAAGAACATGCTCAGCATTTCTCAAGCTGGGGGAACTGAAGGAAAAATTCAAGCTTCGCTTTCGTTATTGAAAGATTCTCTCGGCAAATTATTGAATGATGCAGAAAGCATCAAAAAAAGATGGAAGGAATACACAGAGTCACTGTACCGAAAGGAAATGGCTGATGTTCAACCGTTTCAAGAGGTAGCATATGATCAAGAGCCAATGATACTAAAGGAAGAAATCCAAGGTGCATTGAAGGAATTGGCAAAGAACAAGGCATCAGGAATTGATGGAATAAAAATTAAAATCTTTCAAGAAAGTGAGGCAGCAGTGGAGGCACTCACTCATCTATGCCAAGAAATTTGGAAGACAACTATCTGGTCCACTGATTGGAAGAGATCCATATTTATGCCCATTCCAAAGAGAGGTGACCCAACGGAATATGGACATCATTGGACAATCTCTTTGATATCTCATGTGAGTTAAGTTTTACTAAAGGTAATACAGAAATGGCTACAATCATACATTGACAGAGAACTTCCAGAGGTTCAAGCTGGATTCTGAAGAGGCCGTGGAGCAAGGGATATCATTGCTGATGCCCGATGGATCTTGGCTGAAAGCAGAGAATATTACAAAGATGTTTACCTGTACTTTATTGACTACGCAAAGGCTTTTGATTGTGTGGATAATGACAAGCTGTGGACAACATTGCGAAGTATGAGTATTTCGGAACACTTAATTGTGCTCATGAGGAATCTGTACCTGGACCAAGAGGCAGCTGTTCAAACAGAACATGGGAACACCAAATGGTTTTAAATTAAGAAAGGTGTGCAACAGGGTTGTATTCTTTCTCCATACTTATTCAATCTGTATGCTCAGCAAGTAATCCCAGAAGCTGGGTTATATGAAGAAAAATGTGGCATCAGCATTAACAACCTGCAATATGCAGATGATACAATCTTGCTTGCTGAAAGTGAAGAGGACTTAAAATATTTACTGATGAAGATCAAAGACCACAGCCT
>NW_006408570.1:2748163-2749723 GCF_000296735.1 Chrysochloris asiatica | reverse complement strand
GAGTTACCCATCTGTATCTCCTTTCATCAGCTCCGCCCAGACAGATTGAATAGTACCTACTGGAGATCTGCCTTCTGCCATGCTCTCTAGCACCAGGTTCCCTCTTGAAAGCTTGTAAGCCAGTCACTTGTTGCCTTTGTAGTCCCCCACTCCCCATTTGAGTATCCAATGTCCAAGCTGCCCTTCTCTGTCCACTCTGTATGGGGGTGTGTGTATGAATGTTTCTTGCTGTGAGGATTTGTTCCCTCTTTTGAGTCGCTGCTCCATAGGTATAGGTCAGGTTCATCAGACTGTATCAGCTCACTTTTTTTTTTTTTCCCCCTCTTCTTTCCTCTCCTGGTTGAGCTCTGATCATCCAGTCATCCGGTCCAGGTCACGTGGGTATCATCTGCAGGTGTGGGCGCTCCTGTGCATATGTCCTCTCTTCCCGTCAGTGTGGCAGTCCACTTTCCTAAAGATTTACAGCCTCGGAAGCCCTACTCTGTCCTACAGGGTCACTACGAGTAGGAGAAGGAGATCATGTTTGGTAAGGTGGAGGGTCAGAGAAAAAGAGGAAGACCCCCAACGAGATGGATTGGCTAAGTGGCAGCATTGATGGACTCAAGCGTGGCAACAGTAGGGAGGTTGGCCCAGGATCAGGCAGTGTTTCGTTCTACTGTGCATAAGGTTGCTATGAGTCGATACTGACTCGATGGCACCTAACAACAACAACAAAAATACAACAACAAGGTGGACCCCAGTAAAGTTTATTAATTCCATGTGTTAAGATCAGTCATTCTTGTGTTTGCTATACAAATTACCCTGATGTTTGCCATTTAGGGGCCCTTAAAGCTACGTCTCCCACCTCAGAGCCCTGCATGGGGTCTCAGTGAAAAAGTATCTAGAGAAGTCAACTGCCTACGTTGAGGTTCAAACCGACTTTACAGTCCAGCGCAATTAGCCCACAGCACCCCACCAGGACTCCCTAGAAGGAAGTTTTTGTTAGGTGGCATCAAGTTGGTACTGACTCATAGTGACCCTCTGCACAACAGAACAAAACACTGCCCGGTCCTGGGCCAACCTTACAGTCGTTGCCAAGCTTGAGTACATTAATGCTGACACTTTGCTAGTCCATCTCGTTGGGTGTCTTCCTCTTTTTCTCTGACCCTCCACCTTACGAAACATGAGATCCTTCTCCAGTGACTGGTCCCTCCTGACAATATGTCTGAAGTATGAGAGACGAAGTTTGGTCATCTTGGCCTCCAAGGAGCACTCTGGCTGCACTTCTTCCAACACAGATCTGTTGGTTCTATGGGCAGCCCATGGTACTTCCAATATTCTCCTCCAACACCACAACTCAAAAACATTAATTCTTTAAAATATTTTTTTTAATTTAAGGTTTTTATTGGGGATTGAGTGAAAGTTTACAGGGCACATCATAAGTTTTACATTCAACAAATCATATACCTTGTTTCATTACATTGATTATAATCCCTTTCATATGCCATCAGTTAATAGTATTTCTCTATATCTACTTTAGCTTTTTAAAAAACACACAAACAGAGGAACAAACAAGATGGC
>NW_006408570.1:2697153-2741825 GCF_000296735.1 Chrysochloris asiatica | reverse complement strand
TATCTATCTTATTTGATTGTTCCTGTAGCACTTTCCTGACTTCTTCCTTATTTTTCTCAACTCCAATGTATAGTGTTTTGATACATTTTATAATCATTTTTTGAATTCCTTCTCTGGCATTTCCAAAGCCTGCCCATCTTCCAGTATGGAGTGTAGGTCTGCTTTCAGCTCATTTGCCTCAGTCATTTTATCTCATTTCTGGATATGTGCAGATATGGTCATCTGCTTCTGTTTTTTGGGCATCTTCAGGGGTTATCTGTGGCATTAATACTTAGATAGGTATGTATTTTGGTATTTTTTTATGCTTTCTGTTTGCGTCCAGGTAGATGTGATCAGGAAATGGGCCTCCCTTTTCACTCTTCTTCTTGAGAAATTTCAAGATACCACTGTTGGTTGTTTTGACGTAACTTAGGATTTAATTTTCGACCTATTTCCTCTTTTGTCTGCTTGTCCTGCTCCACAATTCCCATTCAGGGCTTTTTTCTAGTTGTAAACAGTTCAGGGCCGGCTGTGGCCATTTGGTTTTAATTGGAAACTGTCTCTTTAAATTTCAAGGAGCTCTGTTAACATGTGTAGTAGAACCCTCCGAGGATGGGGCTGGGGTGCCCACTAGCTCAGGCACCCCTATAGTCACCAGAATGGAGGTGCAAGGGACCAATGAACAGCTACCAAGAGAAAATAATGCCCACACCTTTATCTCTGTGGTTCTGCCAGGCATCTGTTGCAGCTCCGATCCTTCCCCCACTTGGTGTCACCCAAGATGGCGGCTCCTCAAGCAGCTGAGCGTCTCGAATTAGAAAGCAATGGATTTCTTGCTTCTGCCACAAATTCCCCAGCTGTAAGCCTTCCAACCTTCTAAATATTCCTCTATATGTGGTTCAGAGTACTGGGACCATCCCGTGAGCCTTCTTGGTCAGGTATTCTGTGCTGTTGTTGGCAGAGCTCTTTACTACATTTCCAATCGATCCGCCATCTTATTTGTTCTCTCAAAAGCATTATTTCTTCTACAGTCTTCCTTATTCACTGTACAGCTTTTGCATACATATGAGGTTACTGACAATACCATGGCTTGGGTCTCTTCCTAAAAGGAAGTTGTTGTTGTTATGTGCTGTCAGTTGGTTCTGACTCATAGCGACCTTGCACAGGGTTTCCGAGGCTGTAAATCTTTATGGGAGCAGAAAGCCTCATCTTTCTCCCACGGAACAGCTGGTAGTTTCGAACTGGTGACCCAGAAGATAACCACCTAATTCGTAACCACTATGCTACCAGTGGGGGTTAAAAGATGCCACTGAGACCCTCCCCCAGTCCTCATGTTCCCTTCCCCACTCTCTCTGCTCTTCTTGTGGCCCCTTCTGCCTGTCCCTCTCTCAGCTTGCCTCTGTGTCCCTTTTTCTCATTATACTTTAATCAGAAGAGCCCTGGGATTTGGTTCTCTGTGCCCACCCATCCCAATGTGGCCCTCTTTGCATTTCCTGCTGTGGACGCTTGGTGGTGCCACTGTCTAAGATGTCAACCATATCTAATTTGGCCAAGTTCCTAAGGGGATTGGAGTCCTGGCATGGCACAGTAGAATAAGCAAGCACTGGACTGTTAACCACAAGGCCAGTGGTTCAAACCCATCAGCTGCTGCTTGGAAACCCTATACAGAGTTGCTGTGAGTCAGAACCAATTCCATGGCACAACAACTAAGGGTATTGAAGGGTGAGTGTGTATGTACACTTCGTTGTTCCTTCTGGTCATATTTAACTTGTTACAGTGGTCCTGCCCTAGGTCTGAATGAGGCCCAGTGGCATTGCTTCTTGTTCCAGGGAGGGCCTCTCAGCAGTATTGACTTCAAGAATTCTTTCTTTTCCTTTTGTTTTCAAGTTGTTAATGACTTTAGGATTAAAAAAAAGTTGTTTATCTAGTTTTGGATTAAGTAACCCTGGTGCGGTGCTGTAGGATTAGCACTGGACTGCTAATGACAAGATCTATAGTTCAAACCCACCAGCCGCTCCTCAGAAACCTTATACGGGGTCACTATGAGTTGGATCCAACTTGACAACACTTAACAACAACACAATACATTTATTATATATTGTTGTTGTTGTTGTTAAGTGTCATTGATTTTGTTTCAACTCATAGCGACCTTTTGTAGTGTTTCTGAGGCTGTAAATCCTTGCTTGGCAGGAGCAGAATGCCTCACCTTTCTCCTGTGGAGTGGCTGGTGGGTTTGAACCACCATCCTTGTGGTTCACAGTCTGGTTGCTTATCCTTCAGAGCCACAGTGCTTTTTATTAGTTATATATTTATTGGCATCATGGTGTGGCACTCTAGGAGAAACACTGGACTGCAAACCTCAAGGTCACAGTTGAGACTCACCAGCTGTTCCTTGGAAACCCTCTTTAGGGTTGCTGTGAGTCAGAACTGACTCAGTGGCACTTAACCTAAACAACAGCAACAGATATTTATTATGTTTTTATGTCTATATGTCTGTCTACCTGCCTGCCTATCTATGGATCTTGAAAACTCTCCCTTTACCCAACATTCCATCCATTCATTTCTTCTCCTACAAAAAAAAGCCACTACTAGTTTTTTTTTTTTATTGTATCATTGTGGCTTCTTAATACACATATAAGAAAATATGACTCTAGATTTTTATTTTTCACCATTTTAAAACATGTGTGTGCTGTCAAGTCAGTTCTGACTCATAGTGACCCTGTATAGAGTTTTTGAGGAATAGCTGGTGGGTTTGAACCACGGACTTTATGGTTAGCAGTTCAGGGCTTACCCTACAGCACCACACATGTCAGCATATCATAGTCACTGCTTGCATCTTGTTTTTTTTTCACTTAGTAATTTAACTTGGAGTTGGTTTCATTATCAATATGTAAAGTGAGTCCTCATTCGCAGGCGAAAGATGAGGCTTTCTGCTCCTATAAAAGATTTACAGCCCCAGAAACCGTATACAGAGTTGCGATGAGTCAGAACTGACTCCACGGCCCATAACTATTATTTGGAGTCCTGGTGTGGCGCTGTGGGTTAGTGCGCTGGAATGCAAAGTTGTTTGAACTACAAGGTTGCAGTTCAAGCTCATCAGCCGCTCCTCAGAAATCCTATATAGGGTCGCTATGAGTTGGAACCAACTCAACGACACTTAACAATAACAAAACAAATACTTCATTGGGAGCCCTGGTGGAGTAGTACGTTATACTAACTGCAAGGTCAGCAGTTCTAATCTACCATCCACTCTTAGGGAGAAAGATGAGGCTTTCTGCTCCCATAAGGATTTACAGCCTTGCAAACCCTGTAGAGGATTGTTATGAGTCAGAACTGACTTGAGCATACACAACTGCCATCAGCCAGTATTTCACTGTGGATGGACCATGATTTAGTTAGCCCGTCCCCTATTGATGGTCATGTGGTTTGTTCCCAGTCCTCACCATTTCAAGCTACATTGTAGGGAGTGACCTCATGTCATTCTGCACTGGTACGAAGAGTTCTGTAAGCTAACTGGATGTAGAATTGATAGGTGAAAGGGTATAGGCATTTGTACTTTGGATAAATTGTGGTCAAGTGCCTACTGGAGAGGTGCAGCCATTGCGTTCTTCTACCAGCAAAGTCTGAGAGCACAGTTTCCCCATAGCCTTGCCAGCGTGGCCGCCAGACTTGTGTTCTTGTGAATCTAATGGGTGAGACATTGTATTTGTGTCTCTTTCATTATGAGTGAGGTGAGCATCTTTGTATACATTTTCCAACCTTTGCCCATTTTTCCATTGGCTTCTTGGTTTCTCTTCTTTCCTGATTCCCCTTTGCCAACACAAGGGCCAAATTCCTGCCCACAGTCTTTGCCTGGCTCTTATTACAGAGAGGAGAGGATGGGGAAGGGGGGCAAGGGCTAGCTCTGAAAATGCCCTTTAGGAAGTTGCATCCTCCTTTGATGGAGGAACTGACATCCCTGAGCTAAGCCATAGTGTTCTGGCTATTATTATATGCAGAATGGCAAACCTCGTAGGAGCTGTAGATCTGAACTGATCTGTGGGGTGGGGGCAGGGGCCTGGTGCCCTCCTCTGGATCCAGGGGCACAGACATGAGTTGCTGGTTTGGTTCAGCTTTTGGCCCTGCTGCTAGGTGTTTGTGGAAAGCCCAGTGTTTACAGCAGGGCTGATCTGAGACAGACTGTGGCTTATGAGTTTCTATTGTCACTGAACTTGCGTTTCTGTCTCAGATGCCAGTGCATGACTCCTAGTTCTGGTCCTCCAACTCCCCACCACCATCTCCTTGAACTCAGTCTTCCAGTGGGGCGGACGATCTAGGGTGGTGGGCCAAAGGAAGAGCCTCAAGCTATAAAGGTCCCGGAGGAAGTCAGTCTGGACTTCGGGTACCCACATTTAGGGCTGTGACCATAAGGGGAGATAAGGGACTTCCGACCAGGAGTGTGAGGTTAGGGTAGAAGATCTGTGGCATATAGCTCTCTCCACATACTCTAACCTTCCAGCTCTGGGTCTGACCTAATATTGACCTTGGCCTCTGAAAAATTGTTCTGGGTCTGAGTCTACTGTACCAGGCCCCAAGGGCCCCAGAAGGGTGGCAAGCGTGGTGGAACATTCTTCCCTGGCTGTTGACCTTGGTCATTGAGGGATCCCAGAGTTCTCGTGGACCTTGACCCACCTGTCCTTTGTGCCTTCTAGCTCTGCAACAAGATCCTGGAGAAGACGGCCAACCCTCAGTGGAACCAGAGCATCACGCTGCCTGCCATGGTGAGAGCCCACTCCTTTCTTTGCTAATGTCCAGCCTGCTTCCCAGACTACTGCTGGGAGGTGTGGGGGGTGGGGTGTCACTTTCTCCTAAGGCCCCACTCCTGATACATCTCTCTTCCCTCCTCAGTTTCCCTCTATGTGTGAGAAAATGAGGATTCGTGTCATGGACTGGTGAGTTCAGAGTCGGATTCTTTTAAGGTGGGTGTCACAAGGGGGCAGAGAGTCATTCAGACCAGTTCATTTCAGTCTGTGCCTAGTGGAAGGGCATAATTCAGGTGGGTTAATATTCCAGGAAGGGGCTGGGGAATAGCCAGTGGGGTTGTCAGGACCCCAAGGAGTTGCTGAGGGTCCTAGAGGGAAGGGAGCCTTCCTGGAGGAGGCTGGCATATGCTGGCCTTGGTGTGAGGTGGTAGCGATTTGACAAGTTCAGGGGAAGGCCATTCAAGTGAGAAGACAGAAGAGGCTCAGAAGTTGGAGAGGGCGCGGCTTCTGAGAGGAGGGGAAGGGCTGGTAGGAAGAAATGGGACTGTGCCCAGGTTGGGAAAGTGGGTCAGGTTACCCAAGCAGGGGTCATCACTGCAGGCTGGGGACAGGGGAGTGGACTAGCCACCGGGCAGTTTAGAAAAATAGTGTGTATAATGCTTACTGGGGAGCCCCCACATGGACCAACAGTTAACACGCTTAACTGCTAACCAAAGGTTGGAATCCACCTAGGGGTGTCTTGGAAGAAAGGTATGGCAATCTGCTTCTGAAAACTCAGCCACTGAAAACTCATGATACTCTTGGGTTGCCGTGAGTCAGAGTTGGCGCGATAGCAACTGATAGCACTTGCCGAACATTTACTGTGCACTTTATACGCACCATCATTTTTAATGTTTAGTGGATCGGTACTGAACTGCTAACCACAAAGTTGGAGGTTCAAATCCACTAGCTGCTCGTCAGAAACCCTGTACTGAGTGGCTCTGAGTTGGAAGTGACATGTTGGCAGTTCATAGGTGGGGAAGCAGGTTTGGAAACCTGGAGTGACCTGCCTGAGGTAAACCACGGAGCTGTGTTGCCTGTGTTGAGGTGATTGCTCTCACACCCGGAGGGGCCAGGAGGGGCTGACACGTGTGATATCCAGAACTTTCCATACATCAAGCTTTCCAAAAAGAGTGGGTTGTCCTCTCTCTGCCCCCAAACAGTCCTGGTTGTGCGGTTCCCCAGCGTGTTCTCCTTTGGTCTTGGGCCCTTGGCACCCCCAACTAGGAGGATAATGAGAGAGCAGGGAAAAACCCCCAGACCACAAAGCCATTAAAGTGTATGCCAGTTCCCCAGGCCTAAAGAAAACAGCTTGTGAGAATTAGAGGCGAGGAAAGGGAACAGCGAGGAGGGCCAGCAAGGGAGAGGCCTCTAGGGCCCTGACCACCGGTATGTACCGCTGGGAAGCGGTTTGGAGGAGAGATGTACTTTACATCCACAGAAGGGTCTCCTCATTCCAGCTCCTAATGTGTGTGCACGTGTGTGTGGTGCTGATGGTGGGTAACTGGCTGTGCCTTTCTGCACGTCTTGTGCGTGGGTACATGTGAGTGTGTGCTCTGGCTCGCAGTTTGCCGTCCTGTGTGTGTGTGAGTGTGTACGGATCTCGTTCATGCTCTGGGAGCTGTGATGATGGCATCAGCATACTGTACAATCCAAACACATTACAGAATCTGGTGGTTGCATTTCTGGTTTGGGTTGAAGCGGCGTTTTTATTGTGAATCTATTTTCAGACTTGCTGTATTTTCCAAAAGCAACCCCAAGCCCCAAAACCCAACTCTTGGCCAGAAAGCATTCTGCTGTGACAAGTTCCTCTCCAGAAAATACTTTCTTCCCAGAAAATGCAGATAAACTTCTGTTATTACCTGAATCCTAGAGAGGTGATCCAGTTCATATGGCCCTGTCATTGTAACACAATCTTCCATCCAATTCTTTAAAAATTACTTTCTTCTTCAAATACAAAAGCCCCTCCGAAACAGTTGTTGTTGTCAGCTGCTAGTGAGTTAGCCTTGGGTCGTGGTGACCTTTTGTGACCCACAGGGATTTGTTAGATGGAATTTTGGAGGTGAATTGTTAGGCTTTTCTTTGTAGGTACTCTTCATCTGGAAACTCTATTGAAACTTGTTCAGCATCATGGCAACATGCAAGCCTCTGCTGAGGGCTGGGTGGAGGCTGCTCATGAAGTACACTGACTGGGAGTTGAACCTGGGTTTGCTGTATAGGAGGTAATAGTTCTGCCACTACCCACCCCATAAAAATAAAGCCATTCTCTTCTCATCTGATTCAGAGATTTTACCCATCACATCAGAAATCCAGTTCTTCTCCATGAGCATGCCTTTTTCTATTTTCTAGAAGCTGGACATGAAAGTGGTTTAAAATGTCAATTCTCTGGTGTTGTTAATTTCATTATAAAATGTCTAATGGAATTTTTACTTTCCCGTTCTTAGTGACATATTCACTTCTGAATGTAACCCAGTGGCCCCGATGGAAAACTTTAAAATCAAAGTGAAATCACCACCCTGGGAAAGTATAAGTACAAAGAAGGGAGGGAAGGCAGCAGCACAGATTGGGATATCTTGTGGGTTTGGGATCGAAAAGAAAAAGAAGATCATCATTTGCAGGTGGCTCTTTGTTTGGCGGACACAGATGTATCAATCTCTTAACAGCTCATAGGCAGAGTACTCTTAGCAAGGGAGAGAGGGTCTAAGGTATGTGTGTGGGGGAGGGACAGGAGTAAAATGGCATGTGCTCCCTGAAAAGACACCTGGAGTTGATGACAGGGCTGGGGCTGAAACTGGTGTCCTGAGTCCTATTGCAGGTACTGTGTAGGCCTGTCCTGCTGCCCATAGAGACTTCTGTCCTCCCCCAATAGCACAGGGGACTGTAAGACTAATTGACGAATTAACCAATTAGCCAATCACATATGTGCAGACCTCCCTCTGTGCCCCACGTTGACCCCTCTGATAATAATAAATAGTAACACTCTTGTTCGTTATTACTGAGTCAGCTCTGGCTCATGGTGACACCATGTATAACAGGATTAGGCCACTATGGTCCATGAGGTTTCATTTCAGATTTTTTAAACTACGTCACCAGGCTTTTCTTCCTCATCTGTACTTAGAAGCTCTGCTGACTGATATTTATTGAACTAAGTACTGTGTCTTCACATGATTCTCAGTTCAGCTCACTGAGTCTCAGAACAGTCCTATAATATAGATACTATTCTGTGTAGCACAGTGGTTACAAGTTGGGCTACTAATCTCAAGTTCAGCAGTTTGAAACTACCAGTGGCTCCGAGGGAGAAAGGTGAGGCTTTCTGTTCCTGTAAAGATTTACAGTCTGAGAAACCCATACAGGGTCGCTATGAGTGGGAACCAATTCCACAGCACACCCCCACCACTATTACCCCCAATTTCACATGAGGGAGCTGAAGTTTGGAAGGTTTCATAAGTTCCCAAAATGGCAACTCTAGGATTTGAGGCCACACCAGTACTCCATGACCTCGGGTTGTTGTTGTTGTTGTTAGGTGCCAATGAGTTGATACTGACTCATAGCTACCCTATGCACAACAAAATGAAATACTGCCTAGTCCTGTGCCAACCTCACTGTCATTGCTATGCCTGAGCCCACTGTAGCTGCCACTGTGCCAATCCATCTCATTGGGGTCTTCCTCTTTTTCTCCAACCCTCCACTTTATCAAACATGATATCCTTCTCTAGGGACTGGCCCCTCTGATAGTATGTCCAAAGTATGAGAGATGAAGTCTGGCCATCCTGGCTTCCAAGGAGCACTCTGGCTGTACTTCTCCCAACACAGATCTGTTTGTTCTTTTGGCAGTCCATGGGACTTTCAATATTCCTCTCCAACACCATAGCTCAAATGCACCAATAATTGTGGGTTGTTGGTATTGTTGTTAAGTGCCATCAAGTTGATTCCAACCCATAGAGACCCTGTATAGGGTTTCCAAAGCAGCTGGTGAGCTTGAACCACCGATCTTGCAGTTCAAACGACTTTGCTGTCTGATGTGTTAGTCCACAGCACCGCACCAGGACCCCAATAACTGTGGGTAGTGTCCAAGAAATGCTGATGACTGGCAACTTATACTAATTCCATTAGGGGATGTGTGAGCAGATCTTTCTTTCCAGTCTTTTCCCTGGCCAGGCCTTGGTCACATGGCCAGTGTGGAGACTTGGGCTGCTAATGCTGTGCACGTGAGGTCATTTCCTGCCTGGGCGAGCTATGGTCCTTACTCAGGTCTTCTCTGTCTCCTTTGCTTTAGGGACCGCCTCACTCACAATGACATCGTGGCTACCACCTACCTGAGTATGTCCAAAATCTCTGCCCCTGGAGGAGAAATAGAAGGTAACTGTCACCTATGATCTGCCTCTGGTGGCCCAGGCTCTCCCTGAAGTACGCCTCTACTTTGAGAGTTTGTAGAAAAGGGAAGATTCTAAGGCCCTTACTGACCATTTCCTATGGAGAAGGTCTATACTGGTGAGAATGATGTGATGGCGGACTTCTGGTTGTCTCCACACCTGAGATGTTAGGCAGATGACCACGGAGATGGGACTGTAGGTAGTACTGGATGTTGTGCCCACATTGCCCACCAGACTTTTTGTGGCCAACTGCGTTCTACATTTTAAACAATTTACCTTGTAAGACATATATTTGTACCCTAATCGTCATGGTTTTCCTTTTGGATAAAGAACCGAGAAGTAAAATTGCTGTGTCTAAAGATTTGACCATTTTAGAGGCTTTTGGTTTATCCTGAAATTGCGTTTCAAAAGATTTGGGCTAATTTGTACTTTCATAAACCCATTTTCCTGCACCTCACCAATATGGGACAAAATAATATTTAAAGATAACTTTGTTAATTTGAGGTGTAAAAATGGTGTCTCGTTGTTACTTTAATTTTTATTTCTTGATAAAATTTCTGGTAAAGTTTACCAGTGCAAATTTAAAATAGTTTAATATATATTTTATGCTTATATTTATGTTTTCTATTTACTCTATTATAAATTATCTGCTCATGTTCTTGACCCATATCTCTGTTGGCACCTTTGTCTTCTTCTCATTGTTTTGAAAGAATTCTGGATGGATATGGATATGAACTTTTTCTCTGTCATATATGCGGTACATAGTTTTTCTCAGTCTTATTTTATCACTTAAATAGAAATTTAAAATTTTTATGTGGCCAAATTTATTAATGTTTTCCCTAGTGAATAAGGTAAGTGTCAAACATAACTTTTCCCCAAAATTGTTCTTTAGTGGTATCAATGCTATATACTGAATGTAGTTTTCCCAATATTTTGAAATGGTGTTCTATCACCTACTAAATGTTTCTTTACCCTGATTCTGCATTTTTCTATTTTCTTCCATTGGTATGTCTACTTATTTCTCAGGTTTTGGTATCTGGATTATGCTGGCTCTGTAAAATTAATTGGAATGATTTAAAGTCTTCTCTAACATCTGGAACAGTTTATGTAACATAGGAATATAATCTTTTGAGGGTTTGAAAGAATTCACCCATAAAACCATATGGGCTTGGTGCCCTTTTGAGCGTGTGTAGTATTAGCTTTTTAAAACATTTTCAGTTTCTCCTCTGATCATGTTATTTTTAGCTTTTTTTTTGTTTTTTGTTTCCCTAGTCCATTTTAATTATCTATATTCTCCTAGAAAAGCATCCATTATACTGAAATATTTTAATTTATACATTTGTTTTGCAGAGCCATCTTTTATAATTTAGACAGTTCTCTCTTTCTATGGTCTTTCTCCCTTTTTTATTTCTTATGCTACTTTCCCTTTTCTTATTACTTATGTGAGGTATTTAGGTTCTCTCTGTCTTTTTTCTTGATTAACATTTTAGGTATTTGCTTACTTTATTGGGTTTTTCAAAAATCAGCTTTTGGGTGTTTGTTTTTGAATCAATTCTAATATTTTTGTTGCTTTCCTAATTCTGTCTTCTCTGTTTTATCTTTATACTCTTCAAATTTCTTTGGAATTAGTTATTTCCATTTTTAACTTTCTAACTAATTTTTTGTGATTGTTTTTAAAATTTCTTAAATAATGAAAGCATGGTTTCTGCCTTATATGTCATGCTTAAAAGGTTAGCAACTTTCCAAGGCTATATTTAACTCTATTCTTATGGTGTTGTTTTAAAAAAATATTTCTTCTAGTTTGAATTTGTTTTGGTGTATATTCCGAGGAGAAGCCTTGGTAGCATAGTGGATTATGAACTGAGCTAGTAACCACAAGGTCAGCAGTTTGAATCTACCAGCCACTGTGATGGAGAAAGATGAGGCTTTCTGCTACTGTAAAGATTTACAGCCTTGGAAGCCTGATACAGGGTCACTGTGAGTTGTAACTGACTCGATGGCACACTACCACCACCATATGTTCTGAACACAGTCTGATTTGATTTCCTGTGGGTACTCTATTTTTTTTCTGACTAAATGTTTTTGGGACTTTTTCTTCTATTTTAAAAAATTGCTTGGATCTATGCAGGTTTCCTTGAAGTTTGTCTGGGATGTCGTGAGCTTTTGGATCTGATCTGAGGGATGATTATGATAACACTCTGGTAATGTAGTGGTTACAAGTCGGGCTGCTAACCTCAAGGTCAGCAGTTCAAAACTACCAGTTGTTCTGCGGGAGAACAGTTGTTTCTGCTCTCATAAAGATTCACAGCCTCAGAAACCCTATACAGGGTCACTGTGATTCAGAACTGACTCCACGGCACACCACCACCACCCATGGGCACATGGAGGCAGGATGGGGTAGGGTAAGAGTTTGAGCTTGGGAACCAGGCAACTTGAGTTCAAATTTTTCTATGTTGGCATAAATATTTTAATAAGGGAGGAAGGATGCTTATTTTCCCACTAGATGGCGCTCAGCTCATGGGCAACCTCATATGCTTTGGGTTGTTAAGTGCCGTCAAGTCGGTTCCCACTCAGCGACTCTGTATAGGGTTTCTGAGGAGTGGTTTGTGAGCTTGAGCTGCTGTCCTTGAGGTTCAAACCGAGCTTGCAGTCCTGAGCATTAGGCAGGAGCTCCTCTCACAGATGATTTAGGAAAAGAAGGAGAACCTGTGTCCAGCCAGGTTACCAGTTTTACACAGGCAGTTAATTAAGTAGCTCACTCCATGTAACAGTAACAATATGGATTAAATTTACAGCTCGAGTTGGAGCCATTCTGTATGACCTCTCAGGTGTCCTGCTGCCCTTCCCTCAGAGGTGTGTCTTGTCTCTGAGGAGAGCCTCTCTCCAGGCCTTGACATCAGTGCTTGTCTTGCTCCGGGCAAAGTTTCTCCCATTTGTCCTGGAGGCCCCTTCAGAACACATTCTTGAACTTCCCTTTCAGACATTTTGTATTCTGTCTTCATGGGGAGCAGTTCGAGCACATCTGGGTGATACACAACTCTTTACCTCCTCACTGCTCTCAAAGCCCAGAGTCAACCAAACTGTCCTCCCAAAATTCCTCCCTGTCTGTATTGTTCCACCGCATGGTTCATTAGATGATTTGGTCCAACCAGGACTATGTATGTGTGTTTCTAGTGAGTACAGGAGCTCTGAATAGTTTCTTAAACATTTCTGCCCACAGGTTTGTCTGGGCAGACTTAAGAGATCCTTGGATCTTGTGCTTACAAGTATTTAGTAAAAAAAAAAAAAAATTAGTGCTTTCTTTAGAAGTTGCAGTTCTTCCTTTTTTTCTAAAAGCTTTATATTTATATGAAAAGCATGCTAAATAAATAGAACTCTTATCCTAAAGTTTGTCTACAGTTAAAAACAATCCAAAGATAGTGTCTTGTCTTTGAAACATTGGTTATGATGATTCCTCAGTAGTTGTTGGGTTTCTTCCCTGCCCGATATTGAACAGTTAGCCACACGTTGTATGCGTGGGAGGTGTGCAGAGGGGCAGGGCTAGCAGCAGGTAGCTGACACACAGGTGTCTCCAGAACTGACTGCAGGACTGTGACGTGTCACTCACGGGGCTGGGGACCTGCTCTGTGTCTCCTTCGGCTTCCCCAGGTGAGAGTCAGGCCTGGCTGCTTGGGTCTCAGAGAACCAGAAGATCATCTGTGTTTTGGGGCTTCCACATCCCCAGTTCCTTGGGCTTAGGGAAAGCATATCAAAACATACCAACTTGTGTTTTGGCAGAAGGATGAGGAAGAGTGAATAGAGGCTTTGTCTTGAGCAGCTTTGCTGGTCACCCTGCCCTTGACTTTACTAGCTGTCTGCAGACATAGGGAAGAGAGCCTGGGGTGATCTTAGTACCTGGAGACCCATGTCCCTGTCTGAAATTGGGAATCGTTGACTGAAATGCCAGCAGTGCTGGTGCCTAGCACTGTGTCTAGTTAGTCTGCAGAATGAAGGGACAAATTAATGCATGAACAAATGAAAAAGTGGTGCTGGATCTGCGGTTAGAAACCAGACTATTTCTGAGCTACTTAGCCCCCCACATCCCCTGGTTTTCCTAGCCACCAGGGACATGTGTTGGTCAGATGGCTGGTGGGATTAGGGGACATCTGGGCTGGGCTGAGGCACTGTCAGGATTCAGGGTCAGTCTGTGGGTGGGAAGCTGAGTTTGACTCTGCAAGAAGCACATGGGGGTCAGACTATTGACCTTGGTCTCATTAGCTCGAGATAACTGGCCAGGCCTGTTTGTAATCATTTTGAAGGAGCTTAACATGGAATTTGTTTCCTTCCTGGACCCTGATGGCTGCAGCTGTGCCCAACACGCCTGTCCTATTGCTGCTGCTGAAACTCCCCTGTGGCTGGCCGGAGGACTGGCTACCCCACTGATGAAAACCTGTTCATGAAAATGGCCATGAATTCTAGTTTCTGCAGCCAATTGACTTCCGTCAGTGGCGTTCCTGGCTGAGGCTGGCTGTGGGGAGCTGAGGGCTGGGTCCCAGGGCTTCAGCTGGGTCTCCTCCTCCTTGCTACCTTCTCCCTTTGTCAGCCTTGTCCCCATATTCTCCTCTTCTCACTCCTCATCTTTCTCTCAGTGTGTTAGCTCATCTTCCTTCATCATGTTTTGCTCAACTCTTGGTTAGTCAGTACAATCATGGAGCTGTGGGAAAATAGGTAAGTGCCATCGGAGGTCAAGGTGGTTCTGACTCATAGTAACCCTGTATAGGCTTTCCAAGGAATGGCTGGTGAGCTTGAACTGCCGACCGCGTGGTTCAAAGTAACCTTGTAGTCCCGTGCTTATCCTACAGTGCCACACCAGGACGCCATAGGAAAATAACAGCAGGTGTTTTCTGTAAAGACACCCACACATTTTAGGTAAATGTGAACATTGAACGAAACTGGGATTTCACCAACTGTATCCCAGGCTTGGCCATGGCCCTGGTCTTGGTTCTACTTTACTGGTTGTTGTTGTTAAGTGCCTTCGAGTCAGATCTGACGCATCGTGAACCTGTATAGTTTGCTGGTTGGAGAAGGAGAAAAAGAAGCTCAGAGGCAGGAGGAGTCAGGAATTAGAGAGGACACGGGGAGAAGACTAGGAGATCCCACTTCCTTGGGGGCTTCTTGCATCTGCTTAAAAGTGAGGGGGTGTCCTGGTGTGGCGCTATAGGATATGCACTGGATTGCTAAATCAGGTCAAACCCATCTGCTCCTTGGAAACCATATACAGGGGTCACTATGCATCAGAACCAACTCAACGGTACTTAACAACACGGGGGAGATGTGTCCGAGCATCTCTTTCCTTCTCTTTGGTCTAGAGTCCCTTACCAGTACTTAGGGCACAGCTGAGTGTATAGAACCGTAAGCTAATGGGCACCACCTAGCACTGGACTTGCTTGAAGTGGCAGGTGTCAGAAGTCTGATATCAGAGTGGGCTGTTGTAAACATACAGCTTGGCGCCTACAAGGGCAGTACTGGAAATGGCCACTAGATGGAGATGTTGTTCCTTGAAATGGCATCTTTCAGGGCCCCTTGGACCCTAGTGTCAACCTCCCGGACTAGTTCTGGTCCATGTGTGTGTCTCCTTCACCCTTTGTGTCTGTACTTTGTTTCACCCTCTTATCTGACTAAACTATGGAAAAGCACATTTTTCTGTTGTTATTTCTTGAATGTATCCAGTTAAGTCTGGGGTCCAATTTTCAATCAACAAACAATAGTACACTGATATTTACTGACACAGGTGGGAGAGACCTCGGGGCTCCCCATGGTGGTGGGGGCTGTGTCTGGCTGGGGGTGTGTGAAGGTGAAACCATCAAGCATGCGACAGTTTAGTTTGTGATAAATTCCCAGCTGGGGTGGGGGCGGGGCCTTGGGCCACATCTGTTTCCCACAAGGAAGCTGTGTTTCCATCTATCTGTCTGCCAATTCTCATCCATGAGACCCATTGGAGTAACCCTGCGCCTTCTCCCAGCTGTGCCCATCCTAACCTCTTTTCCATTTCTTTACGCTTCAGAGGAGCCTCCAGGTGTGGTCAAGCCTCCTCAAGCCGCAGACCGTAGGTTGCTTTCTCCTTGGGGCCAGCAGGGGGTGGGGCCCTTAGGGATTTTGTTGTGGGAATTTTGTGATTTCCTGAGCTGGGACTGAGACTCCCCCCACCACAATGCCTGAGTTTACCTTTGGCTGCTATGTTCACCTGCTGTTGAATGTGTAAATCGCTTGGAATGTTTTAAGGGCAGTAGTTTAAAGGACAGCCTACTCTTTGACAGGGAGGGGTGGGGCCTGGTGGGGTGTGCTGGGCGGGGGTGACCTGGAGCAGGCCAGGGTGAGTGGAAAGCTTTGGAAGTTGAAGATCACAAGATAAACCATGATGTAGGTAGGTAGGAAAAGTAGTAAGGCTCCCATTGGTTCTCTCAGCCTTGGTACCCCCCACATCTGTCCTGGGCTCTGTCTGTGCTGAGGTACAGACTGGAAGAGGGAAGTGATGAAGGATATAGCAGGGGGGGCCTGGTGATGGAGGGTCCAGCTCCTCCCTCTGGGTGGGTCAGATCTTCTGTCTCTGAGGCCTGCTCCCAGCCTGCTCCTGCCCTCACAGGTCACATTCACAGCAAACCCCTTTATGTCTGGCTCAGGTACATCTTTACTGAGGCCACTTAGCCTGTGCCCACCTTGCTGCATCCTTGGTGGTTTGGGTCGTCCCAGAAAGTTCCCATTCCTGTCCTGTCCACCCTCCTCCCAGTTCCCCAACCTTTGGCATTTGGGAAACATCCTCTTCATCCTTGCTGTGGTAGGGAAACCCTAGCTTTTTGGGGTTTTCTGAGTCCTGTCCTGGGGAAACTCAGCTGAGCTGGAAAATTGTGACATTAACTGAAGGGAGTCCCCGCAGAGGCAGACATGCTGTGGAGAGAAGCCTTTTCAATCAGTATTGTGATTCTCACTCTCCTTCAGTCCATCTTGTGGACAGCTGGCCTCTGCACAGTGTCAGTGGGGAGTGGGATGCTGGGGCTAATCAAGGCCCTTAGTTGACAGTGGACACTGCATAAGGACTTGGGGGAGAGGAGAGGAGAGGGGACTCACTGGGGAGCTGTCCTGTGGGGAAGGTCATTGGGTCTCTTCCCTGGGCCATTGGTAGATGGCATCTTGAGGTGCAGGGTGGAAGGGTCAAAGGGGCTCTGGTGTGGATATGGCTCAAGGACAGGGACAGGAAGTGAGGGACCCCATGCCTCAGCTTTTTGTGGGACTGTGTGCACAGGGTTTGAGGCTAGATCATTTTGGGATCTGCCACTTTTCCATCATGTGTTTCTTTGCATCTCTGAGTTTTGGTTTCCTCATCTGTAGTCTGGGACAAAGAAAAATACTAACGCTATCCATGTCTCAGAATAGTAGAGAGGATTACAGGGATTTATGGGAGAGACCAGCAGGTCTCTCCAGGTCCTTGTTTACCAGGCCTGCATCCCTGTGCATGTGCAGGGACCGAGGGCTTGACAGTGGCCACATCCTCTGTGCCAGCCCTCTGATCCCTGCCTGTGTCTCCCAGTGGACGACCATCTGGGCTTCCTCCCCACCTTCGGACCCTGCTACGTCAACCTCTACGGCAGCCCCAGGGAGTTCACAGGCTTCCCAGACCCCTATGCAGAGCTCAACACGGGAAAGGTGAGCCAGTTGAACCCAGAGCAGGCCCAGGCCAGGGCAAGATGCCAGACCCCAGGTCGTCTGTGTGTAGGGTCTTCTGTTTCAGCCTGTGCAGCCCTCAGAGTCCACCTCCAGCTCTAAAGGGACCCAGGCCCTACCTTTCTCTGGTTTTCTCTTTCCTCCCGCTGGGTGGAGGTCTGCAGCTGACCATCTGGGTAGCTTGGGCATATCCCCTGGACTCTCTAGGCCATGATCCCTCCATCTGCTGAGTTGGGGTTGTCTGGGAGGTGAGTGACTTCAGGGTTCACCCCGTCTGCCCCCTGCTCCTGGTGACCAGACCTCCACTCTCAGGGGGAAGGTGTGGCCTACCGAGGCCGGCTCCTGCTCTCCCTGGAGACCAAGTTGGTGGAACACACTGAGCAGAAGGTGGAGGACCTCCCTGCAGATGACATCCTCCGGGTGGAGGTAAGGGTAACTCTGGGAGGGACTGGCCTCCAGGTGACCTGCACAGTTCGGACATAGGCCCCCCCCACCCCCCGCCCCCCAGGCGGGATGCATAGAGGCTCTAAGATAAACAAAAGCATTTTAGAAGTCTAGGGCTTGATGCAAAATAAGATGCAACTTTGGAGTGGCAATGTCAGGATAACATACATTTATTAAGCACTCATGTTTCAGATGAGGAGTCCCCGGGTGGCACAAACACTTAAGCACTTGGCTGCTAACTGAAAGTTTGGAGGTTTGAGTCCAACCAGAGACACCTTCAGAGAAAAACCTGGAGATCCATTCCCAGAAACCAGCCATTGAACACTCAGTGGAGTACAGTTTTACTCTGATACACATCGGGTGTCTAATACTAGACAGCATCTGATACTGTATCAGCGAATTCTCTCAACGTTCCATTGTACAGATGAGGAAACTGAACCTCAAATGTATTCTGGAGTCCTCTGTATTGGGTTAGCATAGTGGTTTCAACTTTCAGACTGGAATCAGATGGCCCTGGGTCTACTGCTTCCCATCTGTGTCACTTTCCCTGTGGCTGGATTTCCACTTATGGCTCCTCCAAGTGTTTCCAAGCAGAACGGCTCTGTACAGTTTTCTTGGCTGTAATCTTAATGGAATTGAATTGCTGGGCCTTTCTTCTATAGTTGTTGTTGTTGAGTGCTGTTGAGTTGGTTCTGACGCAGCAACCCTGTATAGGGTTTCTGAGGAGCGGCTGGTGAGTTTACTATTGATAAAGTGGGACTGATAGTCATACTTATTTTTTAAGGTTGCTGTGAAAATGAACTAATACTTGTGTGGAGTCCTGGTGTAGCACTGTAGGATCAGCACTAGGCTGCTAACCACAAGGTTGATGGTTCAAACCCACTAGCTGCTCTGGGGAAACCCTGTACAGGGTTGCTATGAGTCAGAAGGCACTTAGCAACAATATTTGTATACAGTAAGCACTCAGTAGGAGTTAGTTCTTACTATTTACGTGAAACCCAGCTGTCCAACACTTTTTCCTGTGTGCCTTCCATGAGAATTGTAAAAAAATCTTTGTTCAAATTAAGGTGTCTTGTTGAGTCTTGTGCCACATGATCAGCGAGGACACTGAGATTAATGTGCTCCACACAAATGGCAGCTGGCAGCCTGTGTGGAACCCAGAGTTGGCTGGTGTGGAGGAAATGCTGGGTGACTGGGCAGTTTGGGAAGGGGTTGGCTTTTGGGACCCTTCTGAGCAGAGATGAGGGCCTGTTTGCCCTAGGGGTTGCTGCAGGAGACCACACTCCCCTGAAGTGGTGGAACCATCACTGCTGGTTTGGATTAAGGATCAGCATGACCTTTCCCCAAGGAGCAGATCTTATTGGGGAAACGTGACCAAACACATACAAACCTGGAATGAGTTTGCTCAGTAACCAAATCTGGACATTGTTTCTTAGTTGACCATTTGCCATCCTTCTGTCCAGCCTGGAGTTGCTGGGCACAGGTCCCAGACAGGGGCTGCCAGACATGTGAGTGGTCCCCATACTGGGTGTCTGCCTGTACCCCTCAGTAACCCTGTGCCTGTCCTCTGCTCTCAGAAGTACCTCCGGAGGCGCAAGTACTCCTTGTTCGCAGCCTTCTACTCAGCCTCCATGCTTCAGGATGTTGACGATGCCATCCAGTTCGAGGTCAGCATCGGGAACTATGGGAACAAGTTCGACACAACCTGCCTGCCACTGGTCTCCACCACTCAGTATAGCCGGGCAGTCTTCGACGGTGAGCCCAGAGGCCCAGAACGCAGGGCAGGGGATGAACCCCAAGTCCTGCCTTGTGCAGAGCTGCATGAGGTCCCCACCCTATCTTTCCTCATACCACGTCTCCTCCCTGCTCACTTGCCACGGCCTACACACGGTGCGGTGCCCTAGAAATGGCTGTGATCAGCATCTATTGTGACCTATTGTGATTACTACAGCATGTCTGTTGAGCTTGACTTTGAGATTTAGAGGAGTGCATGCTTGTATCCCCAGGGTTGTTCTAACAGCTCCTCTGCTTTGATGTTCCCAGGAGCTCTAATGAGAGCAACACCTGTCTGGTGGATGCATTGCGGGAACCCAGGCACCTTGTTAGAACGGGTGTCATAGCTTTCCATGGGGGCGTTCTTGGATGTGGGAGGAGGTGTCTGCCTTCTTCCCAGCTGTGCCAATTCCAGTGGGCCCAAGCTCTGCACATCTCCCATTTCCTCTGCTACTGGCCCAATACTCAGGCAACCCCCCACCCCCCCACCCCAGGGTGCCATTACTACTACTTACCCTGGGGCAATGTGAAGCCTGTGGTGGTGCTGTCATCTTACTGGGAGGACATCAGCCACAGGATCGAAACGCAGAACCAGCTGCTCAGGATTGCTGACCGACTGGTGAGTGCGAAGCTGCCCAGACCGCATACCTCATGAGCAGGCCCCCTCACCAGTGTTTGTCTTCAGACCTACCCACCCGTGTGTGCACACATCTATGCCCTCGGACCTTCCTGTACCCTGACAACATCTTGGGTACTAGGAGAGAGGAGAGAAGAGAATCTGGGGGAACCACCAGTCTAACGTGAGAGACAGCACAGAGAATGAGGCTGAGAGGTGGAAGTAGGAGCAGGGTTGAGTCTTGAACTGCTCATTCGTTCATCAAATGCATTTGATTTTGACCAAGTGCAAGGGCTTATGCTAGAAACTGGAGGTCCAGAAATGGGACAAGGTCCTGATCCTGGTTCCAGTGGGCCAATGAATAAAGGAGGGGGCAGTAGAGGAGGCAAGAGAAGCCCCCCTGTTAAGAAGTTGGGGGGAGGCAGGAGTTGAAGCAGATGAGGAGCCAGGCCAAGCAAGAGACTTGGCAGTTAAAAGGTTGAACGGGAGGAAGAAAATTGGGGTATTGAAGTGGCTTGGGAGGGCATCTAGGTGAAGGTGAAGGGAGATATTGGCCCATGTCAGGGACTCCGAGAGGAACATGTGGAGGAAACCAGGAAGCATCAAGGTGAGGGAGAATTTGGAGTTGATGCTATAGAATTCCAGACTTCATCGTCCGGATTCTTCTCTCTCAGGACTCCAGGACAAGGATGACGGTGTTTTCTGTTTCTAGGATCGGTCCCTAGCTCAGGAAAGCTGATGCATGGGGAGGGTGAATGGGGGACTGAGAGATGAATCCTTGGCCTCATGGGTATTCTGTGAGTCACTGAGGCCTGGGCAGATGGATGCCAAGGGCTGTGGCAGTTTGGAGGAACTGGCCTGAACGCCTCTGGAGAAGGGGTGGGGAAATAGAATTAGCAAAGGCTCAGGGAGGACCATTTACCTGTGTGAAGTCAGACCTGTTTCCAAGGGGACCCATGAGGAAGACGATGAAGTCAACTTCTGTTGTAGTCGTACCCATATCAGAACTCCTCATGACCACGAGTTAGATTGAAATACCAGACTTGGGAATTTGGGTTTGTCTGAGTGTGAAGAGCCCTGGAAGGTTCTTGAACCACAGGAGACCCTGATTTTTCTGATCTGGGTTCTGCCTTCTTTGCTTGAACTGTTCCTTTTTGGCTCAGGGGCGGGGCTGAGGTGACAGGGCCTGGGGCTAGGGTCCAGTGTGTCCTGCCACTGGTCTGCTCCACAGGAAGCTGGCCTGGAGGAAGTTCATCTGGCCCTGAAGGCGCAGTGCACCACAGAGGATGTGGACTCCCTGGTGGCTCAGTTGATGGATGACCTCATTGCAGACTGCAGGTAGGGGCTACCTGGCACCCTTGGTGAGACTCACTTTCCCAGGTAACCCTGGGAGTGTGCTGGTGAAGCATGTCCCCCAGTCCAGACAAGACTGAGTCCGAAGGTGGTGGAGCCAGCGTGGGGAGTTGAAAAGGTGATACTGAAAGCAGGTCATAAATCTCCCTGCAGCAGCGGCAGCTGTGGGCCCGGGCAGCCCAGCTCACCTCAATGGCGAGCATTGTGTCTCTGATCTCCGACCTCATTTCTCTGATGCGATCTCCAGGAGAAGCTGGAGAGGAGGACGCTGCCCCTTCTCCTCCCAAAGCCATGTCGGGGACCTCGGTCTCGCTTTTTCCTCCTATTGACAAGGTTGATTGTCAACTTCAGGCAGAGGGGGCTCTGGAGGGTGATGGAGAACATGGGGGCTTGCAGACCTAGCATCGTCTTCATTGTCAGGTGGTTGGCGCTAGCCACCCATCAGCATTGAAACTGTTTCCTCATTGTCAGCCTGGCATTACAGAGGAGCTCTGGTAGCATAGTGGTTATGAGTCAGGCTGCTAATCTCAAGGTCAGCAGTTTGAAACTACCAGCTGACTAGAGGACCTATTCCCACACAAAAAACAAATCCACTGTCACCAAGTCAATTTAGAATCTTAGTGACCTTATAGAGGGTGGCTGAGACTGTAAATATTTATGGGAGCAGACAGCTTCATCTTTCTCCTACCAGGACTCCTTGCTTGCCCACTTGTTGTTGTTGTTAAGTGCCATCCTGTCTGTTCCGCTTCATAGCCACCCTGTATAGGGTTTCTGAGGAATAGCTGGTGGGTTTGAATAGCCAACCTTGCTTATCTTACAGCGCCACACCAGAACCTTTGTCGTTGTTGTTCAGTACCTTAGAGTCAGTTCCTACTCATAACGATCCTGTATAGGGTTTCCAAGGACATCAGAAGCTTAGGGAGTATTTAATAAATGATGTGGCATTCAAAATTCAAATGTCAACTCATTCAAACGGATCTAATTCAGGGGTGCTTCCCACAGGAGAGGGTACCTGATGTGTACTCTGAGGGAGGAGTGGGGTCAGCAATCCTTGTTGGCTCTGGGAAGTTGGCAGCGTGAGGCTGAAACCAGTCAGGACAGGCCTTAGCGGAACATGAGGTCAGCTGAATGCTTTTGGTGTGAAGGCTGGGGGTGCTGGGAGATTAGGTGAGGGGGGCTGGCCATGTGACCATGAAGGTTATGGGAGGGCAGCTTGACAGTAGAGGGCAGCATGGCCTATTCAGAAGGTATTACTGTCGCAGCAAGCTCTTAAGAAGCACTTTCTCCACCAGACACTGTTCTAAGGCTTTTACACATATTGATGAATGTAATGATCGTGAAATTCTTAGGAGGTGGGAACTGGAATGATCCCCATTTTACAGATGAGACAACTCAACTGAGGCTCTGAGTGATTAGTTAACTTGCCTAGATTCACACAGCTAGTAGCGGCAGAGCCCCTAGCTGTACTGCTCCAAAATGAACAGCACTTGATGGTGGATTGGATGTGGGGTCAACAGAAAGACCAAAACGATACCCATGAGCTGGCCAGGGCAGCTGGATGGACACTGGGCCCGTCCTCTGAGGGGTCAGCAGGAGGAGAAGCACGTTAGGGGGCGGGCAGTGGCTGTGTTGAGAGGAGGTGCCCGTGGGACATCTGTGAGGAAGCTGACCTGTGGCTCTGCAGGTCTGAGGACAGAGCAGGACTGGAGGGCACACACGAGTGGATATGGTCAGCATGAGGGGGACATGTAGCCCTGGGGGTGAGCTCACCAGGCACAGTGCTGGTTTCCCTGCCACAGGCCACCCTTACAATGACTAGCTGGTCTCTTTTGGCTGGCCAGGAAGCCTCGGGATACTGTGGAAAGGCCAGGGCACTGGGGGCTGCTGCCATGCTGCTGATAGCTCGTGTGCTGTGGACTAGGCAGGTCTGAGGTTCCTGCAAACATCTGAGATGGATGGGATCGGAGTCCCCGGCAGCCCTCCGTGCCTACTCCAGGCTCTGCTCTTGAGGATTTTGCTAAAACATTCCTGCCAAAGACTGGTCCCCTGAGTTACTGTCCTGGGGACAGAAGGGTGGCTCAGGATCTCCTAGGGGCACTGGTCTCAGTTCAGGAGCTTGGGAGGGGTGCCTGACTTCCATTCTCTTAAGGAATGCACAAATGGCCTGTAGCAGAGGAATCCCAGGATGATTCCTTTAGACATCATCTGAGACCTCCGAGCAGCCTTGTGATTTCAGCATGCCTGCTTTGTCCACCTCCCAACATGGTGCTGAGTGCCACTACAGCTGATGAGGCCAGAAAGCCAGGGGTGGGTCCTGAGCTAGCTTGTCATAGCTGAATCACAGTTGTCCCTTACCTAATCCCAAACCTTCACTCATGCCTCCACCATCAGTGTTTCTCAGAGTTTTCCTGGCTCATCTTCCTGGGGTAGCCCCTCCTCTCCAGGCCAGCGGTGCCCACTCTGTTCTTCTGATCTCTAAACCATGGACCCAGAGCCTGCTGGGTGTCTGGGATTACATATGACCCAGAAAGATTTCACCACCATCCCCATTGTGCCTTTTGGTGCCGTCATCCCCAGAAGACTAGAGTCCACTCTGGCCACTTTCCTGTCTCTCTTCCTTCTCCTCTCCAGTCCTGCTGGTTCTGTCTCTCCATCATCCTTGGCCTGTCTCCTTTCCTCGCCTACCTCCTCAAACTGGCAGCCACCTGAGCTCTAACCCCTGATCATTCCCTGCCATCGTCCTAAGACTTAAGTTGGACTGTGCCCTGCCCACCGACACTGCTCCAGGATGAGTTCCAGCTTTGGCCCTGTCTCTGCCCCACCACCTGTCCGACATCCCCACCAGTCCTACCCTGGCCTCTGTGCTGGCCTGGCAGACCCTCACCACCTCATATACACTTTCATGTGCTGAGCGTCCCCTTCCTGCAGTTGCTGCTCCATCTACGAAATGCCCTTCCGGCTCTCCTGGGCCCTACCAGCTCCCCCTGTTCTGCCAGGAACTATTCTGGGTCCCTTATTTCAGAAACTATTCCTGAGTTTGAGGCTACCAAGTGGGTGTCGGCATGGCCTGTTTGCCTTTCTGACCCAGGACTCCCCAGGGCAGGGCTGGTCCGAACTCTGGATCCAGGCCCAATGGAGCTATTGCTAATGAGTAGTGAAATGAAGGACCCCCACAGCCAGTTCACTCTGGCCCCTCCCAGAGTGTCTTTGTGCCTGCTCTGAGTCTGCCTGGACGTTCCTGCCTGTGATTTCCGTGTCAGCCAGGGTTGGCAGGCTTGTGTGTGGGGTGCATGTAACCCCAGTTTCCTCTTCCTAGACTCCTTTTCTCTTCCTACCTTCTGTCCTGGGTCTTCCTGGGGCAGGAAAGGACCAGACATCTTGTTAATAGGGGCCCAGGTCCTAGCTGTTTCTTGGGGAGCCCTGGCTGGGGCTTGGCCTCCAGGAAAATCTCCCTTTGGTGGTTTCTATCGCAGTCCCTCCCAGCTCCCGACCCAGGCTGGGCGCATAAATCACCAGGTTGGCTCAGCTCTCCAAGCCCTACTCCAGATCCCGCCTGCCCCCACTCTCGGTCACACTCAGGCTTCGTTTCCAAGCAGGCCCCAGCCCAGGACTGGCTCCGGCCCCTCCACCCACCCAACTTACCCCTCCGCAACATGAGAGCGGGTTGAGGATGGAGGCGGCCGGCCGACCGGCCCGGGGCAGCCCGGTCCGTGGCACCCTCGGGGCAGTAAATATTATATTACTACAGGGTGTGCAGTACGTGAGCTGAGACGGGCCCCGGGGCTTAAGTTTCCCTGAGATGGAGTTGGCATACCACTCCCCCCACCCTAAAAATTCAATTAAAAAAAATAACAGGAAAAATGTAGTGCGGCGAGGGCCTGCCAGAGTGGTGTATCTGGCGGCGGCGGTGCCGCTGCGCTCCGGCGGTAATTGGTTCTGCATAGCTCGGGGAAATTGGCAGAAAAATAAATCAGCCGGGAGCCGGGAGTCCAGACGCTGCGGGGAGGGGAGCGTGAGGTGGGGAGGTGGGAGCAGAGCTGGCGGAGCGGCTTTGATGGATGTCCTATTTGGGAGTCCAGGGCTCGGCCGGGGTGTGGTGGGGGCGGGGCACCCCAGACCCCCAATCTGGGACAACCAAGTGGGGCCCTACTCGGCGGGGAGAACACCAAGACGCCTCTACCGCGTTCTTCATGGCCCTGTGTGTGTACTGACCCAGCAAGCTTGGCATGGTGGGAGCCCCCATGTATGAAGGGAGCCCCAGTGGGATGAGGAGGGTGGTGAGTTATTTGCCTCCAAACAAGGGTTTAAGCTCAACCTGCCATGGTGCTGCGTTTCTGGGACTGCATGCACCCCACCTCCTCCCAAAGGCTTCCTAAAGCAGAGAGTTCTGGGAGGGGTGTTGTGGGGCCTCTCCGGGCGGACCCATCTGTATTACTGGCTGTGGGCCTCCCCACAGCGTCTGCAGTGGTTTGTCAGGGCTCCATAAATTTCCTTCTTGAAGAAAGTGTGTGTAAAACACAGACGGATTCGTTTCAGCGGAGGGCAACTTAGAGCGTGGACTGAGGGAGCCCAGGAGGGACCCTCTGGACCTTGGAGAGCTTTCAGTCAATTAGGGAGAGGAGACATGCAAAAATGATCATAGGATGGGAGGTTGAGTGGCCCATGTGCTGATGAGGCTGGGAAAAGCCTCCTGGAAGAAGTGAGGGTGGAGCATGTCACATTAATGTCTGTGCGTTTGGGCCAGGCTGAATACACATGTGTGGGTACAAGCCTGGGCCAAAGGGAGCTCCCTGCTCACCAGCCATTGTCCATCTGTCTGCCCTCACAGCCAGCCCCTGGGTGATGTCCGCCAGGTGCCCGCCGCCACACACCTGGACCAGTACCTGTACCAGCTGCGCATCCGCCACCTGAAACAGATCACTGAGGCTGCCTTGGCCCTAAAGCTTGGCCACAGAGAGCTCCCTGCAGCCCTGGAGCAGGCTGAGGACTGGCTCCTGCGTCTCCGTGCCCTTGCAGAGGAGGTAGCTCACCCTATGTGGTGTCTTCCTTTCTTTGACCCTGCTGCTTGGAACATCAGAACTGGGAGGGACATGGGGATGATCTGGACAACCTTGGGAAGATAACTTAACCTCTCTGAGCCTCAGTGTCCCCTTTCCCAGAAGGAGGGAAATTACTCCCATGTAGGATTATTGAGAGACTGCAATGGGATTCTGGGAGTTGTCCCTCACAGAGTCTGGCTTATAATAGGTGCTCAGTAAATGCCCTTGCCTGCCAAAGTCTGTCACAGGCAGAGAGGGTCTAGTGCCATGGCGGATTCCTAGGGACCTAGCTCTCTCTGTCTGCTAGTCAGCACCTGTTCACACCTGGCCTCAGTTTGCCTCACATGGGGGCCCTGTTTATTGCCCTCCTGGATGAAGGCTGCTTGTGCAGTAACTCTGAGCTTTATCATATGGAATCAGAGAGCTGATTTCAGTTTATTTTCAGGGGTACTCTTTCCTCACCCCATTTCTGTGAGGCCTGATGCCCCATCCAGTTCCCGGGGCAGGTAGACAGCCTCCAGTTTTCCAGAATGCAGAGAAAGGTCTGTTCATGTAGCAGGCAGACTTGAAGCCATGTGGGTACCAAGGGAGGAGCTGGGGATGGTGAGAATGGTGTTCCAGATAGTGTGGGAAAGGGCAGGCCTGGAGGGGAGTTAAGGAGCAGAGAGTTGTGGAAGGAAAGAGGTCACCTGGGGGTGGAAGAGAAGGCACCCTCAAAGTCAGCCTGGATGCCTCCCTGAGCAGGGTCTGCAGGCATGTGTCCAGTGGACAGGTGGACAGGGCTTCTTAGACACAGGCATTGCACCAATTCCTCATGATGGTCATTCACTGCCCTCCATGATCCTGGCTCCAGACTCATCCCTGAACTTGCTCCACGGCATGATGGAGGCCAAGCATAGTTAGGTGCTACTAACTATGACAAAAGCCCTGGAGAGAACTTGTCACTCTTGACCCACTCCCTGGAAGACTGGCTGCAGTAGGCTGAGGTCCTCCCCCCACCCCAGAGTTTCTGATCCTGTATATCCGGATGTTGCTGCTGCTCTGAGAACCATTGGGATGGTGTTGAAAACTGTGTATTTGCAGTAAAAAAATTCTGGTTTGGCTCTTAACCTCTCTAAGCTCGAAGATTTCGCACCTTAAATGGAATTGCATAGGAGCTCAGTGAAACCACACATGAAATGGTTAACAAGTGCCCCATGAACATCAGTAGTCATGGGTAGACCTGGTTAGAGGCCCAGCCCCATCCCTGGACACACTTTGCTCACCAACCCTGGAAGGAGATGGACTTTTGCCCAACCAGCCATTTATCCATAGATGGAGTTGAGAGTAATTCTTAATCACTGCTGGAGACCCTAAAGGGGGCCAGGGGCCTTGTAACTTGGTTCTGGTCTAGTTAGCATTTTCAGAGCCCATTGTCACTAGACCCAGAAAAGGGTCAGATCCCCAGGACCCCTGCTTTTAGAAAGGGAGGGGGAGAAGTGTCTTCAGAGGGGCAAGCATGCCTTCTGTGGGTCAGTTGCTGCTCTCCAGGGTGATGCCTTAGTGTAGGCTTCAGAAGAAATCAATTCCTCTGGTCCTTAGCCCCAGGGAGGAGGGGAATCTAGGAACTCAGGCCCTGGGCTACAGGCAGGAGTTGCTCATCCCACTGAATGTCGGGATTCAGCTCTGAATTTTTGATGGGCTTCTTCTGAGAGCAGGGCAGCCCCAGTTCCTGCCCATAGGGACTCACAGGCTGAAGAGAGGTGGCCCATCAGCCTTGGGGGTGGTCCTGGGGGAGACTGGGTATGGGCGGCATGTGGGACGGAAGCTTGGGGAGCAGAAGAAGTCTGATCCTGGTGTGGCTGTGGGGCGGGCCTGAATCGTCACTGCCTGTGCCCTGACCATCCGCTGCCCTCTCTCCAGCCCCAGAACAGCCTGCCCGACATCATCATCTGGATGCTGCAGGGAGACAAGCGTGTGGCGTACCAGCGGGTACCTGCCCATGAGGTCCTCTTTTCCCGGAGGGGCACCAACTACTGTGGCAAGAATTGTGGGAAGCTGCAGACGATATTTCTAAAAGTGGGTTTCATTCTTCTCAAGTCATGACTGTATTTGCTAAACACAGGGTCTTCCTTCCGGCCCTCCCCCGGGTCCCCACTTCTATTTTCCACTCTTCTTCCCTTCCTACCTCACAGTTTTTGGACTCTGTGCTCAGAAAGAAGCGTCTTTGGTAGAACAATTTACCTTCTCTCTACCCAGTATGTTTCCCAGACCTTGAGAAGCAAACCTGTTTATTCATGTACCATTTGCTCCAAGTGGCTCTATTGGATTCAAGGCCTCCCTAGACTCAACTGCCTGTCCTCATCTAAGCTTGCTTACCTCCCACAGCCCCATTTGCTCTTAGCCTTCCCTTCCCCACATTTCTCTTCCCATCCAAGGCCACCTCTTTCAGGAAGTCTGAGTGGCTGTTTGTGAACCCATTAGCTTAATGGCCGGTCATTCTCCTTGTTTCTGGGGCGGGTGGAGAGGACAGGCACTGGTAGCAGGAGAGTGTTTAGACAAAGTGCCTGTCAGGGCTGCTAACCCTGTGTGGCCTTGGGGGGTCATCCCACCTCTCTGATCTGCTCACTGCTGCCTTCTCACCTCCACACCACACTGTGAAGTTTAAATTAGGTATTTGGGTCATGCTAGCCCTAGATGATCATGGATATTAGTACCCCCTTACCCTCCCCTTTTGGGGAACTCCCTGGCTCTCTGATGAGATTAGGCTCCCTAACCAGTGTGGTAGAGGTCAAGCCAAGGCCAAGGGTGAGCACATGTCTGAATGCAGGGTCTTTGGCACATCAGAAGAAAGACTAGTGTCATCTGGAAGTGGGGGAAACCTTGGGAGGCATCTGCTCATATGCCACCTGGGGCACATTTGCAGTGCTGTCCTAACCTTCTAGAATCCTGCTTTCCACCCTCCCATACCAGTTCTTAGCCTAGCATGGCAGAGGGACCTCATGGTGCCACATCTGAGTGGGTTAATCAGGGCAAGCTCTGTGTAAGAAAGTGCCTGGTGTACTTGCTGGGACTGGAAGAGTTCTATGCTCTGACCTCTCGTCCTGCAGCCTTAGGGAAATGCAAACTGAAAAATTTCTCTGATTCCAAGCAAAGGAAAAAAAAACAACCAAGATATAGAATGGTTTCTCGAAGTCTTCCCCACTGAGTTTATGAGCCCCGTCAGTAGCTCCTGAGCAAGCTCGACAAAAATGTTGGCAGCAAGCAGAGACCAAAAAAACATTGGTGTTTCTTAACTTAAACCAAAGTTGGAAAAAATGAGCACCAGCAGAGAGGGAGAGGAACCCCAAACTAGACATTTCTTTATTTGCTGTTTCTATTTTGGGTCCAGCAGGCTGGCCCCGTCTGGGGGAGGGCAGGGGAGAGAGCTGAGGGTGGATGGGGGAAGGAGGGGGTCAGGCATTCCTGCCATCTCTTGGGGCTGGTGGTTTGGAGGGGAAAAGGCAACTAACGCACCCGGGGGAGGGGACAGCTGAAGCAAACAGCCCTGGGGACCAAGGGCTCTTCAAGCTTCACCGAGGATGAACCTAAAGAATGGTTGGTGTGTGGTAAGGAGGTGTGAGGTGTCATTGCCTTGGCATGTCCTGAGTCTCTGACCACCCAGGGATCCAGGTCTCCTCCAACAGTTTGGCTCCTCTTTTGAACCCATCAAACTTCCTGTCCCACAGTTCCCTGTCCTACAGAAGACACCCTTCCCAGCTCATGTACAAGAAACCTAGGTACCTCCTTTTAGGGGGAGAAATAGGGCTCCTCAGGCCATATTTGATCTTTGGTTTCAATCAAACGGTGAAGTAATTGTGGAGAATAAGTTTTTTTAAAATGTTGTATTGTAGTGATCATTCCATTTGGAGAGAGCTTCTGAAAGTTTCAGGATAAATACCAGTTGAAGCCAGCATGCTTATAAGCCACTTGAGAGAACAGAAATATTAGATGATACACTAACATCCTGCCCCACTCCTCAGATACTGAAAATGGACGGGAAAGCTTTAATTTCTTCTCATTCTAGACCTGGACCATTGTACTTCCTTTAGAGACAAGTTCTAGAACTAGCTGTCCAATATGGTAGCCATATGTGTTCATTTAAGTTTAAATTACTTAAAGTTAAATAAAAATTCAGTTCCTCAATCACACTAGAGACATTTCAAGTGTTCAGTTGCCACAGGTGGCTAGTGGCTGCCATATTGTACCACAAGGATATAGAACATTTCCAATCTAGCAAGACGTTTATTTGAACAGTACTATTCTAGAAGAGGACAGAAGTGAGGGCATGGTGGAGAAGGGGAGGTGGGAGATCCTGATGTAGATGTGGCCCCACGAGAATGATGTAGTTTTCTTTCATGGTGGGCTGGAAACATGGCAGGTGGGAACTTTCTTAATTATCCATTCCATTTCCATGCTACTGTGATGAGTCCCCCAAGAGAGCTCACAGCTGATAGGGTGTCCCCTGGTAGGGACATTGTGATCCTAATAAGAGCTGTGCATCTCTGCCCTTCTCTGGTCCCAGTATCCAATGGAGGGGCTGCCTAGAGCTCGGATGCCGGTTCAGATACGGGTCAAGCTCTGGTTCGGACTGTCTGTGGATGAGAAGGAGTTCAACCAATTTGCTGAGGGGAAGCTCTCTGTCTTTGCTGAAACTGTGAGTGCTTGCCAACCCACCCGGTCTGTCCACCTCCGTCTTCCCCATCCTCCCCACAGCTGTCCAGGACCCTGATTCAGTTTCTGTTTTTCTTGCTTTGAAGTATGAGAATCAGACCAAGCTGGCCCTGGTTGGGAACTGGGGCACAACAGGCCTCACCTATCCTAAGTTTTCTGATATTACGGGCAAGATCAAGCTACCCAAGGACAGCTTCCGCCCTTCCACTGGCTGGACCTGGGCTGGAGACTGGTTCGTGTGTCCCGAGAAGACGTAAGTTGTGGGTAGGAAGGGCTTGGAGACAGCCAAGTCAGGCTGCCCCCTAGTGGCCACCACTCTGCTTGCCCCTTTCCCTGAAAGACAGGCTGTTTGTATCTCTCTGCCTGCTTTTGCAACTCCTGCTGGTGGCAGGAATGTCTACTTGATTTATCCCAGGGCTGGGGCTCACTGGGCAGTTTGTCCTTCCTTCAACAGCTCTAACTATCAGCTATCAGGAAGCCCTTTATGTTGTGTTCCTGCTTCCTCACAACATCCCCCCCTCCCTCCCCAGTGATATTTTCAGAACTTCTTTCGCCATCTGCCCCTGCTATGTCTACTTTCTTTCTCTCTTCGTACCTGTTTGACTTTCCACAATTATTTTGTTTTGATTTTACTTTTTTTTGAAAAATTGAAGTAGGACTTACATATTATAGTCAAGTTCTCAAATCTGAAGCCTACATACTGGTTGATAGAATGTTGCATTTTTACGAGTCTCTATTAAGCTTCAATTACCTACCTGACCTTCCGTGTTCCCTAGTTCATCTTGCTTTTTCTCTCTTCAATCTGAGACTGCCTTCACTGTCTCTCTCTCCCCTTGTCTCCCGGCACCTCCTCAATCCCTCCCCTCCATCTCTCTGGTTGCTGGGAAGGATGAGGCTGATTGAAGCCTGCAGCTTGTTCCAAGCCCGGCGGGGGGTGGGGGGGGTGTGCTGGCTGGTGGCAGTGAGCAGAGCAGGTCTCTGACTCTCTGACGGTGCCCTTTACAGCTTGCTCTATGACTCCGATGCGGGTCACCTGAGCTTTGTGGAGGAAGTGTTTGAGAACCAGACCCGGCTCCCTGGGGGCCAGTGGATCTACATGAGTGATAACTACACCGATGTGGTAAGGGGCTCTTTCTGGCATCCTGCAGATGCAGGACCCAGATGTTTCTCCTAGTTCCCTCCTCCTGAGCTGCCCAGCTCTGGTTTACAGGGAACAGTGTGGGGTCTGGTGTGGAGGTCTCCAGGAAGCTCTGCCCTTCTTTCTGGAGCTCTGAGGCTGTGCCTCATTTAGCTGTGTCTTTGCTGTTTCTCTAGTATCATTTGTTTGTCTCTACTCACGTCTGTCTGATTTGTTTTGCTTCTAGAACGGGGAGAAAGTACTTCCCAAGGATGATATTGAGTGCCCACTGGGCTGGAAGTGGGAGGATGAAGAATGGTCTACAGACCTTAATCGGGCTGTGGATGAGCAAGGTGGGCAGGCATATGAGGCCCTGCGAGCCCAGCTAGGGAGCTTTCCAGACTTGTTGGGGGTGGGATGGCTGAACACAAGGGCCCTTGGATTGGGATCTGGCATTCACTAGGCTACTTCTTGGGATTTCCTGAAGGCAGCCCCCACTTCAAGTGATAAATTAAGACCATGGCTGTTGGTGGCCTAAGAGTCTGTGAGCATGCCCCAAATGGCCCCCAGGAGATGAGGGGATTATGGGGCAGTGTGTGATGGGTACCCCTCCCCCAGGCTGGGAGTACAGCATCACCATTCCCCCGGACCGGAAGCCGAGGCACTGGGTCCCTGCGGAGAAGATGTACTACACACACCGACGGCGACGCTGGGTCCGCCTGCGCAGGAGGGACCTCAGTCAGATGGAAGCATTGAAGAGGGTGAGCCCAGTGGGTGATGAGTAGGCAGGGGAGGGTTCTGGCCATGGAGGCCAGCTGGGTACAGGTACAGACCTGTGTGTATGCAGACACATAAAGATCTGCACATATGTACCAAGGCATATGTGACTTACTTTAGATGCATGCAGTTCATACCTGGCACACACACAGGTTACACCTTGACACATACACTCCAGTCACATCTGGTGCATGCACACACTCACACTCAGATGACACCCAACACACACAGATCTTACTTCGTACATCACACTCACATGGATCACACCTGACACACACAGATTGCTCCCAGCGCACACTGACACCCCTGGACCTCATGATGGGGCCATGTGCAGAGTTCTCACCTGGACTTGGAAGGCACAGACGTACATGATTTTGTTCTCTGGAGGCTGATGTGAGGCAGGGATAGGGCTCCACGCATTTTATTAAAGTGCTGCTTTCAGTAGAACCCAGGAAAGGAGTGAGAAACCTGCAAGGCTGTGATCTGGGATAAAGTCAACATTGGCCTGATCTCCAGGCAGGAAGAGGAGGGCCCTAGAGCACCACTCAGTCATGCCCACTGGAAGCAGTGGGGCTGGAGTGTTTCACCCTTTCGCTCTCAATTATTGGCTGAGGGCTGCTGGGTGGCAGATGGGGCCACATGCCCTTCCTGTGAGGCACCCTTCTTCAGTCAAGGGCATTGCTCTGTAGCTGTTAGACACTCATGGTAGCTGGAGATGGTGTCTCCTGACTGTGTTGGCCTGGAGGAAGGCTTGGGGGGTGGGCGGTGGTGGTCCTTGAGCGTTTACTAGAGGACATGTGCACAGTGTGAGCACACGAGCATGTAGTTGTGCACAGGTGCTCCAGGACACAGACATGAGCAGAATGGTTGTGGTCTACTTGACATCCGAGGTTATACCAGGCCAGATGCTGCCTCCTCTGGACCCACCCCACTGATATCTTCCCTTCCCAGGCACACATTTGAAGTTTGAACCCAGAACCAGGCCTCTTCCTGACCAGGAGTACCTCTGTCATGACCCTGGTCCCTGCTTCTCTCCCTGGACATAAGTATCTAGAGAGGCATATCGCTGGGTCCAGGGAAGCGCACACACCAGCCAGACTCTGCTGTCTCCCTGAGGGACATCCTCTTCTTGGGAGAGGGACCCAGCTTACCTCCAGGACTGGCACTTGTCACCATGCTCATGGTATCTGAGGACAGTCCCAGGCCCCATTCTCTCAAGACCTGGTAGGGCTCCCTCTGGTGCTGGGAAAAGGTTCACTTGGTCTCACCCACTCATCACCCTGCATCCCTCAGATGCTCCCCTAAAGTCACCAGGGCCTCCATAAGGGAGGGCTTAGTCTGTGCAGACTGGACTCTCTCAAGGCAGGTCCCAGCTCTGGGCTTCTTGACCACGGGGAGGAAATGCAAGAGACTGCTCCACAGCTGACCTAGGTCTAACCTACTTGGGGAGAAATAGACTGGGGTTTGGGAAACGAGGCCTTCATTTTGGTAGACCCATGCTCATTTTTATAAGCCATGTTGTGAAGGAGGAAAAGGAAATGACCAAAAAACCTTAGATCCATGAAGTGCAGTCACAAATCAAGTAACCCAGAAGCCCCAACAGTTTCCACAGTTTCCACCAGTCTACCTTGTCTACCTTCCCTTTCTGGTTCCTCACTTCTCTCCACAGCCCAGGGAGCCATCTCTTCTGTTTTTCTGACCTGTGTCTCTTGCCACTGCAGAAAGTGCTCAAAGCCCCCTCCTCCAGGAGGCCCTCCCAGGTTTTCCTGGGAGCCTAGTGGGGCATTGTGGGATGGGCCCCGGAAGGGCACAGCTGAAACTGAGTCCAGGACTCCCTGTGTCCCCCAGACAAAGCTCTGAATCTCCTGTTCTCCCCATGTAGCATCGGCAGGCAGAGGCGGAGGGTGAGGGCTGGGAGTATGCCTCACTCTTTGGCTGGAAGTTCCACCTGGAGTACCGCAAGACGGATGCCTTTCGCCGCCGCCGCTGGCGCCGCCGCATGGAGCCACTGGAGAAGACGGGGCCGGCAGCTGTGTTTGCCCTGGAGGGAGCTCTGGTATGTGTAGCCGTGCCATCCTGGGTGGGGTGGGTGTTTCTGGGCATCTCAGGGCTCTTTGGGGCTGATATGGGGGAGGTACAGGGATCCCCAGGTTAGGGTTTTGGGAAGAAACACTGGCGGGTCCTCCTGGCTTCACTTCCTTTGGGCTACCTGTGAGTACTGGGCACTAGTCTGGTGTCTTTCTGAAATCAAACGGCACCTTTCCTGGTGCTGTTTTGGGTAGTCAAATGGGACAAGGAGGAGAGGGCCTGGGTCCTCTGATCATCTGACCTGTTCAGGGACCCTGGCTCTTCCTGAAGAGGTGAGATGCCATGGTAGTAGCCAGAGAGTGACCGCTGAATATCCTTGGTTGGACATGTGTCCTTCTAGGCTCGAGGCCATTCCGTGGACACCCTCAGAAATTCTAGGGGAGATGTGGCTCAGAACCAGAGCGCAGGCTGGCTGTCCTGCCTTAGTGTACACTTTCTGTAGCCACATAAAGGTGAGAGATTGTTCACAGTTTGGGTGGTGAACTCCAAAAAGAGATGGACAGGCCCTTCCTGGGGACACTTAGGGCCTGGACATAGCCTGTTTTCTCCTTCCATTGACTTGGGGGCTCCAGAAGGTGGGAATGAGATGGCCTGGGTGAGGCACCCCTCTAAACAGACTCAGAAATGCTGGGTGCCCCTGAGAGGACCTTGGGCAGTGATCTTAGGGAGCAGGTACCCCCAGCTGCACTGGCTGAAGAATCTATGTGTGGCCACACTTATTTGATCAGGGAGAGGAGCCCTTGGTCTTAGCCCTGGAGTCGGCTGGGCACCCATATGGGGGATGGCCCGGTAACAAGAGCAGAGGGAGTACAGTGGGCTGGTCCAGTGTCTGCTATGGTGGGGACAGGGAAGGGCATTTGGGCCGGCAGTGGCCAGAGAGGGTGTGCGCAGGGGCTGGGATGTTCTGTCATTCTCAGGCCGTGATGGGTGGGCTAGGCCCAGTGGTGACACTATGGGAGAGGACACTGCCAGAAGATGCTAGAGGTGTTCGGAGGGAACCAAGGCCAGAATCTTGTTCTTAGTTGTTGTGGGTGGAGGTGGGAGCGGGCTGAGCTGACCCAGGCCTGACGGGAGCAGGGCAGGATGGAGGCACTGTCTGGGTCAGAGCTGGCCACAGTCAGGGAGTCTCATGGGCCACGGCTGGTGTTCTGTGATTTCTGTCTTAGTCAGAAAGGCACAGGTTGGGGCTGGTGTGGCCATGTGGCTGCAGCTGAGGAGTGGGGGTGTAAAGAGCTGTAGAGTCAGGGGCCAAGGCAGGCCCCAGGGTCAGGGCAGAACTGAGAAGGCTGGGCACACAAACATACCCTGGGTAATCAGACCTCGTTTGCCTCAGACAAAACCACAAACTGTCTTAAGAGAGAGGGAGGGTTTATGGACTCACATGTCAAATGGTGAGTACACTTGGTCGTTAACTGAAAGATTGGAGGTTTGAATCCACCTTATCTTGGAAGAAAGGCCTGGTGATCTACTTGCAATAAAACCAGCCACTGAAAACACGATGGAGTGCAGTTCTACTTTGGTACGTGTGGAGTTGCTCAGAGTCGGAGTCTACGCCACAGCAGTGGTTTGTTTTGTTGTTGTTGTTGTTTTTTGATGACTTACATAGCTAGGCAAGCCCTAGAGAGGAGTCAGGCATAAAGCTCGCCTGGAAATAGGGATTCACAGTGTCATCAGGGCACTGTACCTGGCTTGCTGCTCTGTGCTGGCTTCATTCTCAATAGGTGGATCCACGTGGTAGCATAGATGACCACTGTTAGAAAAAGCTTACCTCATCCTTCCCACTAGCACAGCCCACCCCACCATTATAGCTAGAAATCTCAGAGGTGAGAACGCTGCTTTAAAACAGCCATCGTAGCCTGAAGCTTGAGCAGGATGAGTGCATGTTCTGATGGTCCTCCTGGGCCATGCCCTTCTCTGTGATTGACAGCCCTACCAGGCGGGGCACAGAGTAACAGATGGCACCATAGGTGTTTACCAGTGAGCAAACGGGCCCGTGTGAGCATTGCCCAGGAGTGTTCTAGCTGGGCTAGGTTTGAGGACCATTAATCAGGTAGTTGTGGAGGATGGTTGCAGGAGGTGAACCTCCCTTAGGAGACCATTCATTCAGGAGTGTTGCGTGGAAATCCAGGTATGAGGTGATCATCTGGGTGGGAACAGGGGGACTGGAGTGAAGGGAGATGTAACTGCAGGGCTTGGGGAGGGGACTTATAGAGGCCTCAGAGGCTCCGCTGGGTGGACAGTGGTGCCGTTCCCGTGGTCAGGATGAGGGTGGAGCGGGTTTGGGGCCGCGATGAGTTCACGTTTGGCCCTGGCAATTCTGACACACCGTGAAGTGCAGGGTGAGGAAGACAGATCTGCGGCTGCCTGCCAGGCGGCCTGGAGCAGGCTATTGGGCGGGCGTGGTGGTCCAGCGTCAGGGCTGGAGAGAGAGGGCCAGGGGTGCCTAGGACGGAAACATGGACTGACTCTGGGGCTGGCCTGCCTTGGAGGACCCCACTGCCAAGCTCTCATGACTCAGTGACTGGAGTGGGGGAAGGAAGAGGGCATTCATTTCCCAGAAACAGAGAAGCCAACTGGTTTATTCTGTAAGGTGGGAGAAAACCTGAAGGGCCATGGAAGTCAAACGTCAATTCCACAGAAAGGGAAGGTGCCTGGTCGTAATGTATATGTGACCTACGTCTGGTATGCAGGGACACACACATACTCCTTTGGGGACTTGGCTGACACAGAAAACAGAGGGAAACTACTGCCTGGAGAGGTTGGAACCTCCTCTCCCCCAACTTGGAGTTGGAGGGCCATAAAGCGCTGGAAAGCTGTCTGGAGTGTTGGGCCTTTGGATAAGGCCATTTGAAAGCAACCCTCTGGATCATTCTGCACCAGAGTGAATTGAGCTCCAGCACACGCACAATTACCTGCCAGGACACAGGGCAGCTTGGGCTCCCCTCAAGTACTCCGCCTCCATTGTCTTCTTGCTGTTGTTAAGTGCCATCCATTGTCTTAGTCCTAGCTAAAGTACTCCCTGCATTGTGGAGCAGATGGTTGGATTTTCTGGATGGCAGGACTCAGCTACTATCCCAAGTGCTGGTCTTGGTCCACTGGTCACTGCTGTTTGATGTTTCATATGGCAAAAGCATTATGTAATGAATGAGGCTTTTGAGTCAGGTGGATTTGGCTTAATTATATAAAGCTTTCTCTGTTTACTAACTATGGACAGGTCCCTTTACTCTTTGAGCTACCTCATCATAAAAGGTAACTGGGGTGACTGTTGGAATGAAATGACATAGCATATGCAGAGAAGGGTTTCTCAGGCTGAGTGAGCATTGGGACCATTTGGAGAGCTTGATAAAATGTAGATTCTTCATCTAGAGATCTTGGTGGGACCCGAGTTTCCATTTCTATCAAGCCCTGGGCATGTTGATGCTTTTAGTCCAAGGACCATCTTTGGGTGTGGAATACAGAATATCTCATGAGGATGAGGGTGCTGGACATATCATATGGACAGATATGTCTATACCTGGCCCAAGATGCCTTTCTGAGAGAGGCAGCTGTGTCTACCTGATATGTCCATACCTGGCCCAAGGTATGTGACCAGGGTTCTGGAGAGGGAGGAAGGGAGAGGACATGTTTTCCTGGCTCCTTGGGGTAGGGAGAACCACCTTTCCTTCTAAAATTCCCCCTATCTGATGGTGGAGGCCTGCCCATGGGGAACTCCTCTCTGGTTTGGAGGAGAGTTCACATGAACCCAATAGAATCTGCATTTTTGAAGTCATCTCTGAGTATAGATGCCTAGCGAGGAAGAGTTTCCTGGAGAATATTGTGAGGCAACTCTTGCATGAGTGCAGCAAAGAGCTGTGGGTGGGGGCCAGGTGGACTTCCTAGGAATTGATCATTTTTAGAAATCTATGCCCCAGGACCAGACCTGTGGTACCCATGGCCTCCTACCACCCCTTTCCTGGCCCATGCATCCACCAGCAGGCTGTGCTGTACTTGCCAATTCCCTTCTAGAAGACGTCTCTTTGGAAGGCAGGCCCTGTCTGCTCATTAGCACGGGCAGCCTTTCCCTGAAACCTTCTGCAAGGGCCAAGCCTGGCTCCCTCTGCAGAGCAGGAGGCCCTGGCTCCGTCTGCTAATCGTCTACTGTCTCCATCCCGAGCATTATTTTATTTTCGTATTATTCTTTTTCCAGCTAATATCCTGGCATTCCCAAAGACACCAGGTTTCATAATCTTCCTGGCGTTTCCAGGGAGCTGGGAAGCGGAGCACAAAGCCGCTATTATAGCGAGTTCTAGCCAGCCTCCCTCTCCTCGCCCCACACCCTTTGCTGCCGCCACTGCCGCCACTACTACCACTGCCTCCTCCCACCCAGGCAACCCCTCCCGACGCCACTGGGCTCTCTGGGAACTCTGTGATGAGGCTGCCCGGGATGAGCTCATAGAATCTGTCCTGTGGTCCTTGTCCTGGGCCTGCCCTCCGTGCATGAGGATTTTCCCAGAGCTCTGCTTCTGCACTTGGACCTGTGTTGAGAAGGGTTTTCTGAGCTGGCTGAGCTTGAGCCCACTGGCCACATGTGCTCATAGTCCTAGAGATTTTAGAGCCCGGACAGACTCGGCCATAGTCTAAAGGTGCTCTTGACTTGGCTGTACAACTGTGGGAAGTGCGTGTATGTGATGTGTGTGCAAGAGTGTCTGTGATGGGCATAGTCTGGTGTAAGGCTTATGTGTTCATCCAACTGTCAGGAGGATCCAGGATTCAAAAGAGCATTAAAATGACTCATTCCTAAAATTGATTTTACCGTGTGCCAAAACCAGGCTGAGAGCTCTATGTGGATCATCTAATTTTCTCCTCCCAGTGTCCCCCAGAGAGTAGATTTTATTACTATTCCAGTTTTATACTGGGGGAGACTGAAACTCTAAAATTGGGTGGCTATTTAAATTTACATCTAAAGTAATTAAAATGAGTAATTCACTTCCTCAATCATACTAGCCACTTTAAAAATGCTCAAGATCCACACCTGGTTACTGGCTATGCTGCTGGACAGAGCAAGGGTAGAGCAGTTGCCTCCCTGCAGACACTTCCGGTTGACATCACTGCTGCAGGGCAACTCTGAGCCCCTCACGTTACCCCAGAAGGAATCCAGGCCCCAGAGGTTCATCTCAGTTCAGTCATGGATGACAAAGCGTAACTGAAAAGGACCCAGATTTGTAAAATGTGGGTATATGGGAACGATAACTGGAACGGGAAAATGACGCTTTGACATCCTGCTAAAAAAGGAATCTCCCTGGTAGAAAACAAGGGCAAGGGTGTCTGTTGCATAGCAACCAGATCTCTTGATTGGCAGATGGGAAACAATGGTTCCTGGTTTAAAGATGGCGGCCACTTTGAATACGTGTCATCTTCCACAATTCAGTCTCTTGGAAAAGGGCTCACTAGGCTTCCTCTGAGTCTCCTATTCCTGTTAATTTTTCCCATTCCTGCTATCATTCTGGTAGAGCTACATTTTACAAATTTGTGTCTCTTCTGATTTTGCTGTATTGGCCATAACTGAACTGATTCAGAGCCCTGATCAGAAGAACCAGGACCTGAACAGCATCTTCTGACCCCTCTCCTCAGGTGTTTCCTGACCAGTGGCCAAACCACCCAACTGGTGCTCTCATTTCTCCGCTCTTGTCAGGGCTTAGTGGCTGCCCTTTTGGGGTAGACTCCTAGGGAGGGAGGGTTTGATTGGCAGGCTTTTGGGCAGCTGGCTTGAGCTCTTGGCTGTGAGCATTACTCTCCCTGCCGTGCAGCCAAGCAGCCTCATCTCCCTGGGGCAGTTAGGAAGCTAGACAGGAACTGGCACACTTGTCTCCACCCCAGGAAACCTTCAGCTGGGCTGGCAGAGGCCTGAACCCTGACCTTAAGCTGAGAGGACTCACAGAAGCAGGCACTCAAGCGTTGGCCTTTGGGAGGGTGGGCAAAACATCAGGGAGTTGAAAGTGCTGGGGAGGGGGTCAGGGAGAAGCAGGTGCAGATAAGAATAACTTGGGATACCTTCCCAGGGGAGGTGACTTTTGAGCTGTCTTAAAAAGGAGGTCAGCTGGCTTCAATGACTGGATGATCAGAGCTCAATTAGAAGAAGAAAGAAGAGGGGAAAAATGAATAATCTGATACAATTTGATGAACTTGACCTACACCTATGGATGCAGTAGCTCAAAAGAGGGAACAAATCTTTACAGCAAGGATCATTCCCACCCCCTCCATACACAGGGTAGACAGGGATGGGCAACTTGGACATTGGCTTCCCAAAATGGGGTGGGCAAGAAGTGACTGGCTTACCAGCATTCAAGAGGGAGCCTAGATCCAAAGGGTGTGGAGGAAGGTAGACTCTCCAATGAGTAGTATCCAATCTGTCTTGGTGAGGCTGATGAAAGGAGATGGGGTTAGGTCTCTTGTGATACAATAGTGAATAATTGTCATCAGGACTAATAGTGAGGGTTGGAAATGTAAAGGTAGATGTTTTGTAGGAAAAGGAGGGGAGTGATTGACTTTGCAGTCTGGGAGCAGAGGTCTCTGGGACCATCAAGGGAGAAGAGCAGAGAGTGGGACCTTACCCATAGAAGCAGTGATGCGAGAGATGGAGGCAGAGACAATGACTTGGAGAGATGGAGTGGCTGGGGACTTTAGACCCAGAGAGGAAGAGGGGCTGTGTGCTGACGACCAGGGGGCAGACTTGCAGGGTATATCCTTTGGTTGGTTGATGATGCATGGAGGGGATTGTAACCATGGCAATGAAACCATATATGATAGGATGAATGTAAAGCGAATGCTCTCCCACGTAAACTATCACATAATTCACAATAAAACATAAAAAAAAAAGAGGGGGGGTGGTCAGACTTGCATGGGGAGAGCTCTGGACCTGGATGAGGACTGGGCAGGGTTCTTGGGCAGATACTTTGAGCTACACAGCACCTGGGAGGTAGGAGGGGTTTCAGTTTTAGTAACCAAAGCCACAGCTGGTCTGTGCCTAGGTAGTTGGGAGTCAACTGTGTGTGTCCCTGGACTCTGATTCTTGAATACTACAAATTGAGCTGGTTACTGTTCCCCACCTGGAAGGACAGTTTAGGCAATTCCTCTGAATGTGTGAACTTGGGTGTCTGAGGGCATGGTCTGAGGCCCTTGCTATCTTGTTCAGGATCTGGATGCTGGAGTCTGGAGGGTCTGTGTTTCCACATCTCTGACAGAACGAATGCCCATCCTTGCATTGGTGTGGGCACTGCAGAGTCCCGTGTGTTCCAGTTGGGTAGGTGTGTTGGGTGCCCTCCATGCGTGTCATTGTGTGCCTAAACATGAGGGTCCAAGAACACCACAGTGTCACCATATGGTGACCAAATTCTTTGTCTAGTCAAGGATACTACTGATTATTATGTTGGAACAACAGGTGTAAACTAGGGTCATTCTAGGCAAACGGGCATCTAGTCTTAATTAGAGGCATTCTGGTGTGGGAGGAAACTTAGCTAAGAGCTCTCTGCAACTTCTACATGTGGAGACGTGGAATTCCTATATACACACGCACACATGCACACATGCACACACATTCACTCACTCACGCCAGCCCACACGTGGCATCCTGGATTCTCCAGGTTTCCTGATTCCCCTCTCAGCTCTCCAGGGGCCAACTGGTAGTTTTGCAGCTGCTTCCAACCCCTGGCTACAGCTGTAAATTAAATGGGGCTGCACCCGCGCCTGCAATTCCACTTAAGGCTGCAATCAGCCCTGATTAGAAGAGAGTCTGAGTGTTAACCTCGTTCCCATGTTTAGAGGGATTCCTCTGCTTTGGCCTAGGCTGCTGGCCTCTGTGGGATTTTTGGGCAAACTGAGACAACGCTGAGGTTGGGACAGTTAGGTGGGCCCCTCTCCTTCCCCAGTGCCCTGCTCCTGTGCTTTGAGTTCTGATAGGGAAGCAGGAGTCTGGGAAGAGCTCCAAATGTGGACTGGGAGACTTGGGCTCTGCCAGTTAATTTGCTGTGTACCCTAGGGAAGACATTAACCTCTCTGGGCATGAGTTTTCTCACTTAATCAGCTGGGTATAATAACAGCCCTGGTGGTGCAGTGCTTAAAGCTGTGGGCTGCTAACTGAAAGTCTGTGGTTCAAACCTACGAGCCATTCTGCAGGTGAAAGATTAGACATTCTGTTTCTGTAAAGATTTACAGCCTTAAAAACCTTGTGGAGGCAGTTTTGATCTGGCCTGTAGGATCTGTATGAGTCAGAGTCGACTTGAGGGCCCCTTTAGTTCTCTAGAAGTCCTGGTGTGCTGCTGTAGGATAAGCATTGGACAGCGAGGTCTATTTGAGCCACAGGGTCGGTGGTTCAAAATCACCAGCCGCTCCTTGTAAACCCTGTATAGACAGGGCCACAATGAGTTGGAACTGACTTTACGGCACTTAGCAGCAAACAGTGCTGCCATAACAAGAATGACCACAAATGGATGGCTTTAATAAGCAGAAATGTTCTCTCACACTTTGTTGTTGTTAGGTGCCATCGAGTTGGAACCGACTCATAGTGACCCCATGCACAGCAGAACAAAACAATGTCCGATCCTGGGCCAACCTTAGGAGGCTAAAAACCTGAATTTAGGGTGCCGGCTCTAGGGGACGACTTGCTTTCTTTGGGGGAAGGTCCTTTTCACCTTTCAGCATCTATGGGCTTGACATCCCTTGTCTTGGTATCAATCTCCCTCTGAGTCTAGAAGGTTCTCAGCGCAGAAACCCAAACCCAAAGGGCATTTTCTAATGCTGTCTCTTCTTTCTTGGTGTTAGTAGGTCCCTCTGAGCTCTGCTAGTTAGTTTAATCTCAGATCTCAAAAGAGATTGACTCAAGGTACAACCTAACCCTGTAGACTGTATCCTCTTTCAGTAACATCACAGAGGTGAGGATTGATATCACGTGGGTAATTACATCAAATAATAAAATGGAGGATAATTACATGACATGAGAATTATGGTCTCACCAAATTGACACATATTCTTTATTATTATTATTTTTTAACTCACATTTTAAAAATTGTTTTTAAATTTGTTTTCCAAATAAGCAATACATTTACTTGGTTTAAAAAATCAGAGCAGTTAAAAAAAGGTGTAGCTTAAGGTATCAGTCTTCTCCCTGTTTTCATCCACCCTGGCGTCTCCCATTTACATAGAACATTTTTACTGGTTTCTTTTTTATTTTTTGGTGGGCTGATTATATATTTCAGTTCAATTAAAGCCAGGTTTGATTTCTAAAATTTCTGTTTAGAAATACTTTTCTGGGAACACTTGTATTGAGTAGTGCAAATTCCCCTGTATATATATATATTTTAAATATTAATTCTATCCTATATTGTTTCATTGCCATGGTTACAATCCCCTCCATGCATCATCAACCAACCAAAGGGTATATACCCTGCAAGTCTGCGCCCCAGTCCATCAGCACACAACCCCTCTCCCTCTCTGGGTTTAAAGTCCCCAGCTGTTCCATCTCTCCACGTCATCATCTCTGCCTCCATCTCAGGCATCACTGCTTCTCTGGACAGGGTCCCGGTCTCCTCTCTTCTCCATTGATGGCCCTAGGGACCTCTGCTCCTAGACTGAAAAGTTAATCACTCCACTCCTTGCTATAAAATGTCTACCTTTGTATTTCCAACCCTCATAATCAGTCCTGATAACAATTATTCACTATTGTCTCACAAGAGACCTATCTACATTTCGTTTCATCAGCACTGCCTAGTCAGAGTGAATACTACTCAGTGGAGATTCTACCTTCCTCCACACCCTCTGGATATAGGTTCCCTCTTGAAAGCTTGTAAGCCAGTCACTTCTTGCCTTTGTAGCCCTCCCCTCCCCCCCATTTTGGGTAGCCAATGTCCAAGTTGCCTATTCCTTTCTACTCTGTGTGTGGAGGGGGTGGGAATAATTCTTGCTGTAAGG
>NW_006408570.1:2642002-2696443 GCF_000296735.1 Chrysochloris asiatica | reverse complement strand
AGCCCCATTTTAGGTATTCCAGTCAGTTATAGGCAGAAGACGGACTTACAAGCTTTCTATGGTGATGTTTCTGGCTATTCCTTTCTCTCCCCCTCTAGTTGACACATATTTTTTTTTTTTTTTTTTTTTTGAGAAAATTCTTTTATTTTCAACATTATGGAGAAGATTAAAAATGAAATAGGAATTAAGATAGTTTTTAAAATATATCATGTCATTTTGTGTTATTAAGTGCTGTTGAGTCAGTTCCTACTCATGGAGAGCCTGTATAGCGTTCTATAGATAATAACATATGCATTATGTTAACATCATTTTATTTTCAAAATGTCTCCCTTTCTTTTATATTTTGTTTAATTTGTCCCGTAATTTTTGTAACTCAGACTCAGATTCTCAGATTCATCTACATCTGTGTTGTTGTTATTGATAGATGCTGTCTAGTCAGTTCTGACTCATCCAAATTGTTGTTAAGCTTGAGTCCACTGCTGCTGTCACTGTGGCAATTCATTTTGTTAGGTGTCTTCCTCTTTTTCACTGACTCTCCACTTTACCAAGGAAGATGTTCTTTTCTATGGACTGGTCCCTCCTGATAGCATGTCCTAATTGTTAGTGACCAAATCTCACCATTTTGATTTCTAAGGATCATTCTGGCTGTACTTCTTCCAACACAGATATATTTTGTTCTTCTGGGAGTTCATGGTACTGTTAATATTCTTCTTCAACACAGTAACACAAAGGCATCAATTCTTCTGTGTTCTCCCTTGTTCATTGTCTAACTTTCACATGCATATGAGGACATGGAAAATACCATGACTAGGGTCTGGCACACCTTAGTCCTCAAACTAATATCTTTGCTCTTGAACATTTTACAGAAGTTTTGTGCAGCAGATTTCCTAATGCAATACGCTCTTTGATTTCTTGACTGCTGTTTCCTTGAATGTTGATAGTGGATATAAGCAAGATGAAGTCTTTGACAGCTTCAATCTTTTGTCCATTTACCATGATGTCATTTATTGGTCAAGTGGTGAGAATTTTTATTTTCTTTACATTGAGGTGCAACCCATACTGAAAACTGTGGTCTTCGATCTTCATCAGTATTTTAAATCCTCTTCACTTTCAGCAAGTAAGATTGTATCATGCATATCACAGGTCATTAACGAGTCTTCCTCCAATCCTGATGCCAAACTATTCTTCAGCTTCTTGGATTACTGGCTTGGTATACAGATTGAATAAATATGGTGAAAGGATACAAACTTTTCCTGATTTTATGTCATCCAGTATCCCCATTATTCTGTTCAAACAGTTGCCTGGTTGGTCTACATACAATTTCCTAAAGAGCTCAATTAAGAGTTCTGTATTAGACGTTCTCCACAATATTATCCATAACTTGTCATGATCTAAACATTTGAATATTGTTTGCATAATAATTAAAGCATAGGTAAGCTCTTTTTGGCATTCTTTGCTTTTAAACAAGATCCCTCTGATGTCTTAGTTCTACATAGTAATCTGAATCTGGCTTGAGCCTCTGGTAGTCCCCTGTCAATATTCTTTTTTTTTTTTTTTTTAATTATTTTCAGCAAAATTTTACTTGTATGTGATATTAATGCTTTTTAAAAATGATTTCTGGTAACCTCTCTTTGGAATGGACACAAATTTGGATCTCTTCCAATCAGTTGACCAAGTAGCTGTCTTCTAAATTTCTTGGCATAGATGAGTGAGTGCTTCCAGTCAGTGCCGCATCATGTTGTAGAATGATTTCAATTTATATTACATCAATTCCTGGAAACTTGTTGTTTTGCCAATGCATCAGTACAGTTTGGACATATTTCTTGATTACCATTGGGTCTTGATCATATACTATCTCTTGAAATGGTTGAACATCAACCATTTCATTTTGATACAGTGACTATGAATTCCTTCCAACTTCATTTGATGTGTTCTGTATCAGTCAATATTTTGCTCAGAGAATCCTTCAGTATTTCAAGTCGAGGCTTGAATGTTTTTTCCTGTTTTCCAGCTAGGGAAATGTTGAGTTTGTTCTTCCATTTCGGTTTTCTAACTCCAAGTTTTTCATATTTCATTTTAATGCTTTGTCTTCTTGAGCTACAGTTGACACATATTCTTGATGGACTTAATTCAATCCATAGCAACAGCAGTGGGTTTAGTACTATAGAGCAGGGGGTGGCAAACAATGGCCCACAGGTCAAATTTGATCTGCTGCCTGTTTTTGTAAGTAAAGTTTTATTGGAACAGAGCCAATATTCATTGTTTTGGGTTATCTTTGGCTACTTTGGGACTCCTGGTATGTGCTGTAGGATCAGCCCTGGACTTCAAACCACAAGGTTGAGAGTTCAAACCCATCAGGTGCTCCTTGGAAACCCTACACAGGGTCGCAGTGAGTTGGAACCAATTCTATGGCACTTCACAACGACGCTAAATGGCAGAGTTGAGTGATTTCAACAGCAACTATAAGAATGAAAGTTTTTCCTGTTGGGCTGTTCACAGAAAAAGTTGGCATAGCCCAGTTCTAGAGCATGTGTTCCACGTGCCAGGCACTGCCCTCTGCCCTATTTTCTTATCACCTCAGAATCCCCCCACTCACACTAGGAGATCAGTTCTATTTGTATGCCCATTTTACAGAGAAACACACTGAGGCACAGAGATGGAGTATCTTGAAGTGAATGGCTGGGATGTGTGAAGTTCATAGTGTTCTCCCTTTTTCTTTGTTGCTGTTTAGGTATCCCAGCAAAGCTTAGGGCAGTGATGTGCTGGTAAGGTTTGGCAACTGACCTTTCTGAAACAAAATCAGCCTTGACTTGTTGCATTTTCTGATTTCCATGGTGTAAATATCCCTGCCAGGGTACCTTTGAAGCTCTCCAGGTAGTACGACTAACTGTGGAGCTGGGAAGAAATGGGCAGTAGCACATCATTCATCATCTGTCTGTATTGCACCGATGCAATAGGCAGAAAAAAAATCTCAAGAGCATGAAACCGAAACCAAAACCAAACCAAACCAGTTGCCATCAAGTTGACCTTAACTCATGTGTGTCAGAGTAGAATTCTGCTCCATAGGATTTTCAGTGGCTGATCTCCAGGTCTTTCTTTCAAGGTGCCTTTGGGTAGACTTTTATTTATCAGCCAAATCTATTAACCATTTGCACCACCCAGGGATTCTGAAGAATAGTGTTGTTGTTAGGTGCCATCGAGTTGGTACCGACTCATGGAGACCCTATGCACAACAGAATGAATCACTGCTCGGTCCTGGGCCTACCTCACAATTGTTGCCATGCTTGAGCCCATTGATGCTGCTATTTTACCAGTCTATTTCACTGGGGGTCTTCCTCTTTTTTTCTGACCATCCACCTTACCAAACATGATATCCTTCTCCAGCGACTGGTCCCTCCTGACAATATGTCTGAAGTATGAGAGATGAAGTTTGGCCATCCTGGCCTCCAAGGAGCACTCTGGCTGCACTTCTTCCAACACAGATCTGTTGGTTCTTTTGGCAGCCCATGGTACATTAAATATTCTTCTCCAACACCATAGCTCAAATGCATCGATTCTTCTATGATCTTCCTTATTCACTGTCCAGCTTTCACATGCATATGAGGTTATTGAAAATACCATCGCTTAGATCAAGCGCATCTTATTCCCCCTGACCTTGCTTACCTAAGTAAAGGAGATGAGGTAGGACCCCAACAGTAGTGCTCTTCCCAACAGCTCTGTCATGTGTGCCCTTTGGCCCACTGGGTGTAGGAACAGAGTCCTCCCAGGTAAAGTGAGGGAGGGCCAGTAGGCCCCATGGTCCGTCAGCTTAGCTCTGCTGGACAGGAAAGGCCCCTGGGCCTATGGCTGCTGTGGAGGGTGTCAGCTGCCTGCCCAACCCTGGGAACCATTTTACTGCTTCCACCTCTTCTCTCACCCCTTCAGTCTCATGGCTCCAGAACCAGAGCTCAAGGTCTTGTTTATGACAACTTGCCCACTCGCTGTGGCTCAAGGGAGGAGGGTGTGTGAGAGAACAACCAGCATAGGGAAGTTGTGGGAACAGAAGAAATCTCACGTGCTTGTGGTCTTGCTCTTGGTCTTGGATCAGGTTTAGGGGGCCAAGGAGTCCCTTATTAGACTGCTGTCTCCTTCCCCGAGTGTGACCACACTGACGTCTGTGAACATCAGACTTCACAGACTGGGGAGGCCCGCTGCTGCTCTGGGAACTGTTAGGAGAGTCCCACGGCATCACACTCCTAAGCCCCAGGCTCCTGCAGCATCAGGCTGGAGACACCCCCCCTCCACCCCCCTCTCAGCCAGAGAGCAGTGGCAGGATCCCTTACACGGCTGTATAGTTAGCCCCAAGATGGAGCACAGTGCGTGGCCACAGACCACGGGCTGCCAGCTCCAGCCTGGGAGTCTCGTCTGCATGAGCTATTGAGGCAGGAATGTGACTGTGGGAAACCCAATGCCCTTGGCCTGGCCCTGGGGCCTAGGGGGTGTATATTGGGGGGCTGGGAAGAAACAGCATCACCCTCCACCACTACTCTTAGTCTGGCCCTGCCCAGGGCTTCAGAGTGAGGGCAGAAGAGCAGCTCGCCCCTCCCCACCTCTGCCCTGCCCCGGTTCCACATCAAAGCCTTGCCCCTTAGCCAAGCTTTTCCAAGGCAGGCTGCTCTGCTCCTCAGCCGTCACTCTCCCTCCTGGCCCTCTGCTTGGAAGCCTTCCTGAAGGAGACCAAGGGATTGCCTGTGCCTTTCCACCCTACAGATGGTCTCAGCCTGGGGAGTGTGTCCGCGGTGGTTGCTCTTTCTGCAGTGGAGTAAACCCCTGAGGTGGTGGACTGGGAGGGCTGTCGGAAGCACACTTTCTTGCCCCTTTCCTTGGAGCACAGAGGATACATGTGTGGCTCAGTATGCATGTCAGAAATTCATTTCATGGGATATATTCTCACTGGGTGCGTACTTGGTGCCAGATGTTGGGCTGGGTGCTGAGGATTAGGGAGTATGCTTACCTACATGCAAGGAGAGATGAGTACTAGCTATAGAAGTTTGTAAGCAGCTGAGCAGTGGCACCTGGGAGAAGTGCTCAGAGGGTCAGATCAGTCACATTGCTAGGCCAGACTGGGGAGAGGCTGCTGATTAAGGTAGTCCTGGGCAGTCCAGGAGATCCCCAGGACTCATTGATGCCTGAGCTGAAGGAAGATCTTGAGGTAGCTCAGCTGGAAGGGCTTCCTAGGAGGAGAAAAGAGCTTGGGCAGAAAGAAAGATAAAGGATTTACGACATTTGACGAAGGGGTTTAACATGAGACAGAAGAGATGGATGAGTTAGACGGACCGTGAATAACATTTCTGAGAGCTGATCATGTGCCAGGTCCCTGGGTGGCGCTAATGTTTTGCACTTGCCTACTCACCTAAACATTGGTGCCACAGAAAAAAGGTGATGCTCTGCTTCTATTACAATTACAGCCAAGAATATCCTCTGGAGCAGTTTTACTCGGTGTCATATGGGATCACCATGATTTGGAATCCACTCACCAGCAATAGGTTTTTCAGTATCCCAGTGTGATAAATGTTGTAGATAACCTGATACTGCCTCAGTTCCTCTTGGTAACTGATGGGTCGATATAAACCCCCTACTAGGACCTTACCCCAATGGGTTTCCCCGGAGGGAGAACTCGCGTGGACCGCCTTATCCCATATGAGGTCACCGACGAGGTATCATGAGGGTTTACAGATTGGTTCAAGAAATCCAATCTGTACTTACTTTAGCGAGAGTGAGGCTTTATTATTTGATTTTGCAAAATTGGGCACCAAATCCAGAAGGCAAGATGGGCAGGCTCCTCATGTGACCATTTCGCAAGTGTTTTTATTTCCTAGCTTGAAAGTCCCTTCCCTGGTTCCTCATTGACTGAGAACTATGGGGTGAATAGTCTTCCTGGTCTTTGCATATTTCCTTTTGATGATTGCTTTTTTTTTTTTTTTTAAAGTTTTTATTGTGAGGTTTACATGGGAGAACATCAGCTTATACTCATTCTATCATATTTCGTTTCACTGCAATGATTACAATCCCTCCATGCATTATCAAATAACCAAAGGGCACACCACACAGGCCTGACCCCCGGCCGCCAGCACACAGCCCTTCTCCCTCCCTGAGTCCAGTGCCCCCAGCTGCTCCATCTGTCCACGTCATCATCTCTGTCTCCATCCCTGGCGTCAACTGCCTTTCTGGGTAGGGTCCCGATCTCCATTCTTCTCACTTGATGGCCCCAGGGACCTCTGCTCCTGGGCTGCAAAATCAATCACTCTCCTTTTGTCTAAAGAAATCTACCTCTATATTTCCTACCTTCACAGTCAGTTCTGATGGCAGTTATTCACTATTGTACCACAAGAGTCTTATGCCCATTTCCTTTCGCCAGCCTGGTTCCAACAGATTTGAAATCATTCAGTGGTGATTCTGCCATCCCCCGCCCTGTCTAGAACTAGGCTCCCTCTTGAAAGCTTGTAAGCCAGTCACTTCTTGCCTTTATAGGCACCCCATTTAGAGTAACCAGTGTCTAAGTTGCCCATCCTTGTCAACCCTGTGTACCAAGGGGGTGGGAGTGATCCTCGCTGTAAAGATCCATAAGTATAGGTAAAGTTCATCAAATTGTAGCAGGTTACTCTCCCCACCCCCCTTCTTTCTTCTTCTAGTCTGGTTCTGATCATTCAGCCATCGAAGCCAGATCAAGTGGGTACTATCTGCAAGTGTGGGTGTTCTTGTGCATCTCCCCTCACTTCATATCAGCTGGATGCTTCACTTTCTGCTCTAGTCTTCTGTGGCCATGTCACTGCCTCTGGGCCCAGGATTCCCCGGGTCTTGCTATACTGCTGGCAATCCAGGTCTCCACTCAGGTTCACAGTGGTCTATTGAATGTGGTCGGGCTTAGCTTGCAACTTCATTACTGTTTTTTCCCCCTCTTCCCCTTATCAGTGATCAATGTGGTCACCAGCCAGACCACATGCCTGCTCATTCATTCCCCTCGAGTCTCAGTCTTAGAAGGGGGAATCCCTTGCCTTGATGGCTCCCGGGCGAACAGTTTGCTTGTTCTTGTAGTAATCAATCAGACTGTCGTTATTGTTTCGGATTTTTCCTGCCAGTCTTTCTTTCATGAAGTATCTTCTGTTCTTCTAGCTGCTCCAGGCTGGTCTACGCATCCTTTGTAGTGGAAATTTCCTACCTCAGTCATTTCTGGATGGGGTTCTGGGTTCCACCTATGTTCTTGTGCAGTGTAAAGTCTCCACAGGCAGCCTCTTTCACTGGGCAACTTCTAGCCCCCTTTAAGGTATTCCTATCAGTTATAGGCTGAAGAAGAACTTACAAGCCTTCTGTAGTGATGTTTCTGGCTATTCCTTTCTCTCCCTGCCAAGTGTTTATATTACAGTGGTAGGCAAGGGAAACCAAGATTCAAAAGACAGCCAAGCATCTTAACACTGTTCCCCTCTTTTACCCATTCAAATCATGCCTCAATCCCTGTATCCTGGAGCCCTGTTGTTCCAAGGTTGTGCATACATCATCATTTACCTCTGTTCCACTTAGCTCATGTGAACCTGCCTAACTTTTCTCATCAGCCTTGTTCTTCCATTCCCCTCCTCCTTCTTGTGTATTGCCCTCCTGCACCTCCACATCCAAGCTATCCTGTGTCTATTCCCTATCCTGTGCTCTTTCTCTCCCTCCCTCCCCTCCTCTCATCCCATACATACATCCTAGTGATCAGCATATATATATATAATTTTTTTTTGTCTTTCCCCTTTTAATGTGAGTTCTTTTTCTTACTCTTTTACAATAATGGTCCTATACAGTATTTCTCCTCAACATAATGTCCTAATGTCCTCAAGGTTCATCCATATTATGCAGTGGCTTTGCAGCTTCCTTGTTCTTCAAGGTATCATAGTATTTCACTGTGTGTATGTACCACAGTTTGTTTATCCATTCTTCAATTGATGAGCACTTAGGCAGTCTCCATCTTTTTGGTATTGTAAATAATGCTGCTATGAACATTGGTGTGCATATATTTACTCGTGTTATGGCTTGTATTTCTTGTGGGTAAATACCAAGTAGAGGAATTGCTGGATCAAAAGGCATTTCTTTTTCCAACCTTCTGAGGAAGCACCATATTTCTTTCCAGAGAGGTTGGACCATTGTGCAATCCCACCAACAATGTAGGAGGGTCCCAGTCTCTCCACATCCTTGCCAGCATTTATTGTCTTCTACTTTTTTGATCTTTGCTGTTATTGCTGGTGTGAGATGATATCTCATTGTTGTTTTGATTTGTATCTAGTGATCATGAACATTTCTTCATATGTTTGTTGGCTGCCAGATCTCTTCCTTGGTGAAGTGTCTGTTCATGTGCTGTACCCATTTTTTAAATTGGGTTATTTGTCTTTTTCTTGTAGAGGTGTTGTAGTTTCCTGTATATTTTAGAAATGAGTCCCTTGTCTAATGTGTCATTGCAAAATATTTTTTTGCCATTTTCTGGGTTGCCTTTTTACTCTTTTGGTGAAGTCTTTTGATTCACATAAGTTTTTTTTAATTTTCAGTATGTTCCACTCATCTATTTTATCTACTTTTTTTTGTGTACTTTTCAAAATGTTTGGCAGTCTGTGTAGTCTCTGTATTAAAGCCCTTACATTTGCCCCTATTTTTTCATTGATGACTTTCATAATTTTGAGATTCATATTTAGGTCTTTAATCCATGCTGAGCTGGTTTTTGTATAAGATGGAGGTAAAGGTCTTGTTTCAATCTTTTGCATATCGCTTTCCATTTCTGCCAGCACCATTTGTTAAAGAGTCTATCTCCTCCCTATGTAACATACCTAGGCACTTTATCGAAAATCTGTTGGCTGTATGTGGATGGGTTAATTTCTGGATTCTCAATTCTGTTCCATTGATCAATTTATCTTTCATTGTACCAGTACCAGGATGTTTTGACCACTGTAGCCGTGTAGTAGATTTTGAAATTGGGGAGTGAGACTTCCAATCTTGTTCTTCTTCTTGAGCAGTGCTTTGCTTATCCTGGGTCTCCTTCCTTTCCATATAGAGTTTGTAATTGTCTTTTCCATCTCTTTGAAGAATGTCATTGGAATCTGGATTGGGATTGCATTGTATGGTTAAATTGCTTTGGGTTGTATTGACATTTTCACGATGTTGAGTCTTCCTATCCAGGAACGTGGTATGTTCTTCCACTTTTGTAAGTCTCTTTTGGTTTCATGTAGTAGTATTTTGTACTTTTCTTTGTATAGATCCTTTGTTTATTCCTAAATATTTCATCCTTTGGGCAGGTATTGTAAGTGATATTGCTTTCCTAATGTCCTTTTCAGTGCTGTCATTGTTACTGTAGAGGAATCCAAATGATTTCTGTATGTTGATCTTATACACTGCCACTTTGCTGAGTCTTCCAGTGATGTTTAGTAGTTTTTTTTTTTTTTTTTTCCTTGTAGCTTTTTTACTAAGTCTTTGGGGGTTTCTATGTATAAGATCATATCGTTTGCAAATAGAGTTTTATTTCTTCTTTGCCAATTTGGATGTCTTTAATTATCCTATCTTGCCATATTGTTGTTGTTGTTAAGTGCCATTGAGTCGGTTCCGACCCATAGCGATGCTGTACAGGGTTTCTAAGGCTGTAAATCTTTACAGGAGCAGAAAGCCTCATCTTTCTCCTGTGGAGCAGCTGGTAGTTTCGAACTGCTGACCGTGTGGTTCACTGCCCGATTCGTAACGTATAGCTCTGGCTAATACATCCAAAACAATATTGAATAGGTGGTGACAAAGGGCATCATTATCTGGTTCCCATTTGCAGAGGGAAAGCTTTCAGTTTCTCTACATTGACAGTGATGTAGGCTGTTGATTTTGTATATATGCTTTTGATTATGTTGAGGAATTTCCCTTCAATTTCTACTTTGTTGAGTATTTTTTATCAGGAATGAGTGTTGGATTTTGTCAAATGCCTTTTCTGTATCAATTGATATGATCATTTGGTTCTTTTCCTTTTTCTTATTTATATGTGGTGTATTACATTGATTATTTTTCTAATCGTGAACCACCTTGCATCCCTTTTATGAAACCCACTTGATCATGATGTAGTATTTTTTTGATGTGGAGCTGGATTCTGTTGGCTAGGATTTTGTTGAGAATTTTTGTGTTTATGTTTTTAAGGGATATTGGTCTGTAGTTTTCTTTCTTAGTGATGTCCTTCCCTGATTTTGGTATGAGGGTTATGATTGCTTCATAAAAAGTATTAGGAAAATTTCTATCCTCTTCTATATTCTGGAATAATTTGAGTGAATTGGTGACAGCTCTTCCCTGAATGTTTGGTAGAACTCACCAGTGAAGCCATCTGGGCCTGGACTTCTTTTGGTTGGGAGTTTTTTGATGACCTGATCAATTTCTTTTTTTGTTATGGGTCTGTTCAACTTACACTCTGTGTAGGTTTTGGTACATCGTGTTTTTCTGAAAATGAATCCATCTCTTCCAAGTTTTCAAATTTCTTGGAGTACAACTCTTCATAATATTCTGCTATTATCCTTTTGATTTCATTTGGTTCTGTTGTGACATCGCCCGTGTGGTTTCTAATGTGAGTTATTCATGTCTTCTCCCTCTTTTCTTTTGTTAGGTTTGCCAGTGGTTTGTCAATTTTATTAATCGTTTCAAAAAACCAGCTTCTTGTCCTGCTGATTCTTTCTGTAGTTTTTCATCTCATTTATTTCTGCTCTTTATTATTTATTTTCTTTTGGTGACTGTAGGTTCCCTTTATTGGTCAGTTTTTAATTGTTGGAGATGCTGTGTTAATGTGTTAGTTTGTTTCTGTCTTCTTTTTGGATGTGTGCATTTAATGCAATAAATTGTCCTCACCATTTTCATTGTGTCCCAATGATTTTGGTATGTTGAGTTTTCATTCTTGTTTGTTTCTAGGAACTTTATGAATTCATGTTTAATTTCTTCTTTTACCCAGTCGCTTTTCAGCAGGGTGTTGCTCAGTTTCCCTGTAGTCAAATTTATTTCCTTAGTCTTTTTGTTGTTGAATTCTAGTTTTATAGCATTGTGGTCTGAAAAGATGCTCTGTAGTATTTTGATGTTTGTAAATTTATGGAGGCTTGCTTTGTGACCTAACACATGTCAATTCTGGAGAATGTTCCAGGTGCACTGGAGAAGAAAATATATTGTGCTTGCTGTTGGATTGAATGCTCCGTACATATCTATGAGGTCAAGTTGGTTGATTGTGCTGTTTAGTTCCTCTGTAGCTTTGTTGAGTTTCTCTCTTATTGTTTTGTCCCTTTTCAAAAGTGACATATTAAAATCTCCCACTATAATTATAGATTTATGTATTTCTTCAATTCTAGTAAAGTTTGCTTCATATATCTTGGTGCTTTTTCATTGGGAGCGTAGATATTTATTATGTTTATATCATCTTGCAATTGACCCTTTCATTATGAGATAGTGTCCTTCTTTATCTCTTATACTGGTTTTTGTCTTAACATTTATTGTATCAGAGATTAGAATTGCTACTCCTGCTTGTTTATTGTTGCAGTTAGCTTGGTATATTTCTTTCCATCCTTTAACTTTTAATCTATTTTTGTCTTTGTGTCTCTTGCAGGCAGCATATTGAAGGGTCTTGTTTTCTTATCCAATCTGCCACTCTCTGTCTCTTCACTGGTGCATTCAATCCATTGGCATTCAATATAATTATCAATAGGTATGAATCAATTGCTGCCATTATATTAATTTTTTGGTAGTGCTGTTCGTTCCTTTGTTCTGCATGCCTTCTTGTGCTGAGTTTGTGTTTTTGTGCTATTTTTTGTTGGTTTCTTCTTAGTTTTCATGTTTGCTTGTTCTGCTTGGAAATACATTTTCATGGTAAGTTGTGAAGTATTAACTTTCTTTGGGGTTACCTTATAGTCTGTTAACTTTTCTCTCCTTTTAAGGACAATCTAATGTATCCTTTAATCTACCTGACATCCTCACCACCTGGATCTCTGTTTTTACATTTATCCCTTCTTTGACATTGATATTATTTTGATCTTCGGTTGACCTCCCAGCTTCTTTGAATTCGTTGTTGTAGTTTTGTTCTGTTCTGGACTCTGATATCCATTATCTGAGTTTCAGGTGGTGTTTCCATATGTGTCAATCTTTGGTTGTTGTCTGTTCTTATTGGTTTTCAGTCAAAGAACTCTCTTTAGGATGTTTTGAAGTGCTGGATTGGTTTTGACAAAATTTCTTAGATTTTGTTTATTCTGGAATGTTTTGATTGCGCCATCATATTTGATTTGACAGTTTTGCTGGATAGACGATTCTTGGTTGGCAGTTTGTTTTTCTTTTAGGGTTTTATATATGTCTCCCCATTTCCTTCTTGCCTGCATGGTTTGTTGAGAAGTCTGAGCTTAATCTGATTTTCTTGCCTTTGTAAGTGACACTTCTCTTTTCCCTGGTTGCTTTTAGGATTCTCTGCTTGTTTTTGATTTTGGAGATCTTGATTATTTTATGTCTTGATGACTTTCTTTTGAGGTCTGTCCTTCTTGGATTATGTTCAGCTTCTTGAATGTTTATCTTCTCATCTTTCAAGATGTTAGGGAAATTTTCTTCCAGAAGCTCTTCAGCTATCTCATCTGTGGACTTCTCTGATTCTTCCTGTTCTGGAATGCCAATAATTCTTAAGTTGTTCCTCTTCATGTTTTCCAGCATAAATCTTAAGATTCTCTTCAGATTTTTAAATTATTTTTTTGGCTTGCTCTTCTATCTTAGCAGTATTGAGAGATTTGCCTTCCAGCTGGCTAGTTCTGGCTTTCATCTCTTCTATTCTGCTCCTTTCCCCTATCAGTGTATTGTCCATTTCTGGTATTTTATTATTAAGCATCTGGACCTCTTTTTTGCAGCTTTTGAATTGTTTCCAATGTTGTGTCAATCTTGTTTGGTTGCTCTTGTAGTACTTTCCTGACTTCTTCCTTGTTTTCCTCCACCCCTTTTCGGAGCATTTGAATTTGTTTCCATATTCTTCTTCTGAATTCCTTCTCAGGCAAATTCAAAACCTGCTCTTCCTCTTTTGGGGAGCCTTTGTCTGTCTCCAGCTCATTTGTCTCCATTATTCTTTTCTGTTTTTGGACATGTTTTGAGATCTTTTGTTGTGCGTTCTTGGTCATTTCCAGTAGTTATGTGGGTTTTTAATGCTTAAATGGATGTTTGTTGTTGTGTTATTAAGCTTACTGGGTGTCTCCTGGTGGATATAATCAGGAGATTGGCTTCCCTTTTCTCATGTAATGTTTAGCAGCTGTTGTTGGCTCTTGTCTCAATGGTGGAATATTATGAGGTATGCTTGTAGCTTGGCTCTATGGCCATGATTGCTGTCTCTTCTTGCGTAATGTAGGTAGAAAAAGCTCCCACCTCCCAGAAAAATGTGTGATCAAAAGGACCAAAAGCAGAAGCAATATAAAAGCAGAGACAAAACCCACCACTTTGAAACAAAAATAAAACTGTGGCCGACTGTGCAGTCACCTTGCTACACAGGCAGTGCATGTGCACCGTAGAAGCCTCCAGCAGTGGGTGGGGGTGTCCGCTTGCTCAGGCCCCTCCTCTAGTCACCACCATAGAGGTGCACAAATAGATATTGAGAAGTTAATGGGAGAAAGATTGTCTATTATTTTTGTCTTTGAAGGTCAGTTAGGTATCTGCATGTGCACAGTGTAATTCTTGAGATAGTTGCATCCTTTTATGTTGGGGTTTTCCAAATTGTTCATATGGTTTGTCTGTCAGGCCTGGCGGGCCTCCTTTTTTCTTGCTAGATAGGCCGGAGTAAAGGGTCCTGCACAAGTTAATTTTAGGGGTGCGACCCCGAGTCCGAAGTCATAAGCAGTCGCCAAATTCTTTCTCTCTGTACCATGGGAAAACTGTGGGCTCAGAGCTGGACTTTTTTTGGGGGGTGCACACCCACCTGCCTGTAGGCGTCTAGGCTGGACAAAAAACTCGGGACAGGGAAGAGGAGGAAAAAATGTGTACAACTCCCTCACCTCCTTTTGCAAATGTCACTGCACCACTTTTAGCGCTGGATTCCTATGCCAGTCTGGCTGTGGCCCTGCCTTCTGAACTCCACCTGGGCAGGGTGACCACAGAGGGAGTCCTGTCTCGAGCGATTCCTAAATCACAGTATTTTCCTTTATATTGTGATTTTTCCACTTGCACATGCAGGAAACTGATGCCCAGGACCTTATGCTAGATCCAGAGCTCTGGTGTTGTTACATGATTGAAGCTTCTCTGGGTTTTCAATCCCTCCTCCATGAAGCTTTCCTACCTGGCTGCCTTTGCTGCCGCCAAAACCCAATGATTATATTCTTATTTTAAAGTTTCTGCTTCTCAAACAGGTTCCCCTCCACCTTCCCTAATTCATCCTGTTTACACATACCCCAGATGCATGGGTTCCTGTTGCTATATCACCAACTATCTGCACCTCGGTCAATTAGCAACTTTCTGGACCTTTATTTCCTTATTCCTGAAGATGGACCACCGTGAGATTTATTTCTCACACCAGGCACCTGCCAAAGGCATGGGTATATAATTTCATTTTATTTTATTTTCACTAGTGCTTTTCAGCAGGAGTGATTTTCCCCTCAGGGCACATTTGGCTCTATCCAGATATATGGTATGGTGCTATAGGATAAGTGCTGGACTGCTAACCACAAGGTTGGCAGTTCAAACCCACCAGCAGCTCCTTGGAAACCATCTGTGGGTTGCTATGAGTCAGAACTGACTCAACAGCACTTAACAACAACAAGAGACGACTAGTGGAGGTGCTGCTGGATCTAGTAGGTAGAGACTATGCTGTTGTTGTTAAATGCTATCAAGTCAATTCCAACTCATATTGACCTTGTATAGGATTTCCGAGCAGTCGCTGATCTTGCAGCTCAAACTGACTTTGCGGTCCAGTGCGTTATCCTGCAGTGCCACGTGGAAGCTGCTAAATATCCTACAATGCCCCACAACAATGAATGATTTGACACTGAATGTCAGTAGTGCTGAGGTTGAGAATCTCTGCATTTCCCGTATTCCACACTGCCCCATACATGAGGAAATAGTTTCAGGAACTGGCTTTCCCCCCACTCCACCCAGCTGCCCTTCCCCCAGCCCACACTGTCAACCCCAGGTATGTTCCTTCCCTGATGAATCTGGACACTTTTATTTTCTGTCGGAACTTCAGGGTCTGTAAAAGGAAGCAGTCCCCTGGATTTTGTATTCTATACACTGACATGCTGCTCCCCATTGTTGGGTTTGCATATGGACAGGTTGCTCCTTAGTTACTTTGTCTCTCTGTGTGGTAGTTTCCTCACCTCTAAAATGAAGACAGTATCTGTACTTAGGTGTGCCTGACCCTGAGCCATGGTATTTTCAGCTGCCTCATATACATGTGAAAACTGGACAATGAGAAAGGAAGACTGAAGAAGAACTGAAGCATTTAAATCATGGCTTTGGCAGAGAATATTGACTATACCGTGGGCTGCCAGAAGAGCAGACAAATCTGTCTTTGAGGAAGTACAGCCAGAGTCCTCCTTAGAAGCCAGGATGGTGAGACTTTGTCTTGCTTACTTTGGACACGTGATCAGGAAGGACCAGTCTTTGTAGAAGGATGTCATACTTGGTATGATAGAGCATCAGTGAAAAAGAGGAAGAAGATCAGTGAGATTGACTGATATATCAAGTTGTAAGGATTAAATACAGCCACACACAGTAAGCTCTTAGAATAGTTTCTGACACCTGCTAGTACCATGTAAGGAGCTCTGGTAGCATAGAGGTCACAAGTTGGGCTGTTAATCTCAAGGTCAGCAGTTCGAAACTATCAGCCATTCCACGGGAGAAAGATGAGGCTTTCAGCTCCCATAAAGGTGTACAGCCTTGGCAACCCTGTACAGGGTTGCTGTGAGTCAGAACCTACTTCATGGCACACCACCACCACTAGTACCATGTAGAGTTTATTCACTTACAAGGTAGTAAACCAGGCTACACTTAACTTTTATGTCATCTCTTACACCTTCTTTTCTCCTCTGTTGCCAGTATCACTGTCTCTGGATCCTTCCCTTAATCAGACTCGACCCTTAAGAATGTTCCTTTAACCCCCCAGCAATTCCCTTGAAAAAAAGGTGATTATGTGATGAGAGAGACACTTGGGGGATTCACCTTAGGTTTCATTCTCTCTGACTCAGTAGATTTTTTTTTGCTGAGGGCTGTCTGTGCCAGGCACTGTACTAGGTGCTGGGCTGGAACAGTACCCTCATGGAACCCACATTCTAGTCAGGGGCTAGGTGACAAGATACATATGGTGAGAAGGAGCACTGTGAAGAAAAAGGAAGCTAAATACGGGGGTGGGGTGGTGGGGTGGTGGTGGTGGTTAAGAGAGTACCCTTGTGGGAAGGTGTGAATGTGGGAGGAGATGGGGTATGTATGGGGTTAGGTTTGTAAGAACATTGGCATGGATATGTGATGATGTGGGAGTGTGAGTGTGTAGAGAGCGGGGGTGTGAATGTGATGGGTGGGACATAGGTGTGTATGAGTTGTTATGGGGAGGGATGTGAGTGAATGTGTATGTGGTAGTGTGTGAGGGGCCCTTTTGACAGGATAATCAGGGAAGGCCTCTCTGAGGAGGTGATATTTGATGTCTACATGGAAAGTAACGTCTGTTTTCTGACTTGCATGTGGGAATAGCACATGGAATGTAAGAGGGAAGAACAGGAGACAGGTGCTTTTCCGAAGCTCCTAAGTCCAATTTTCATGAGGTCTCATTGTTTTATCTGAGACCAATTCCCGAGTATGAGTTATGCCAGTGTACAGATGTGGAAACCCAAACAAACTTCAGAGTGGAGAAAGTGTGACATTGGATTATCTGTGTTAATCCACAGACTGATCACCAGCCCTTCCTGAAGACTATGCTGTTGTTCTCACCTGAGGTCTTCATTCATTCATTCATTCATTCATCCATTCACCAGTTATTTATGCAACACCTGCTGTGTGTGCGGTGTTCTGCTGCATGCAGAGCTGAGTATACAATGGGAACCTCACAGAGCTCTGAGAGAAGTGAACAGGTGTCTCCAGTGTCACGTGGCAGGTGCAGTCATGTGGTCATTCAGGGTGCTATGGGAGCCCATGGTGAATAAGATGGTACTGCTGAGCACACGTTAGCCAGGGAGAGAATGGGACAACGAGGACTATGTGTCAGGGGCCTGGGGAAGACACTCCCCCACCCCCACCCCACCACCTAAGTGTCCCAGCTGGTTTGAGTGGAGGGAAACAGAGAGCATGGATGTGAAGACTGGCTTCAGCAGCCATGGGCAGGCCAGGAGGGAGAGCCGCATCTCCTGTGCCCCAAGAGCCTGATGGGGAAGTTCTGTGAGGAGCAGTGGGCAGAGGAGGTGAAGGTGTTAGCCAGCTGGGATTGCGGGGCTGGGGCACTGGCTGGTAGAGACTGAGCTTTGTGGGTGTTTTGTCACCCCAGCTCAAGTGTGTGTCCCCTGGTTTCCTAGTAATGTTTCTTCCCAACCATAGCACCATCTCCTTGGGCTAAGAGGAGGAGGGCAGGAGGAATGAAGGGGCTGCAGACTGGGTGTGAGCTAACTGTAACTCCCTTCTCCTCAGGCAGGGCAGGTGGAGGGGCCCAAGTAGTGTAAGGGGAAGTCCCAGGAGGGGACACACTGGTTCCTCTGGGTGGTAAGGCATCCTTAGTGCCTGGGTCTGCTGTGGTCAAGAGAGAGCTAGAGATTCCAAGGAATCCCTGTCCTTGGACCAAAGCCAAACCAAACCTACTGCCTGCTGAGTCAATTGCAAATTATATCAACCCTCTAGGACCATACAAGTGCCACGTAGGGTTTCCAAGGCTGTAACTCTTTATGGGAGCAGACAGCTTCATCTTTCTCCTGTGGAGCACCTGGTGGGTTTGGACTGCCGATCTTTCTGTTGTGGTGGTAGTTGTTAAGTTCTGTCAAGTCAGTTCCGACCCATAGCAACCCTATATAGGGTTTCTGAGGACCGGCTGATGAACTTGAACTGCTGATCTTGCAGTTCAAACCAACTTTGCAGTCCAGTACATTAACTCACAGTGCCACACCACGATACTTTACCCCAGTGTACTAGCCCTTGGACAGAGGCTCAGAAAGTGCTGCCAAAGCCTCAGACAGAGGCCGTTTGGGGGAAAGGGTGGGTGCTGACAGGAGGGCGGTGTCCAGGGGAGACCATCTAGAAGAGGTGTGAGGTGAGTGGGGATGGGCCCTGCCAGTGAACCCAAGCAGGGAGGTCCCTCAGGCACTCCTGAGAGAGCCTGTGCGGCTGGGTTGAGGAAAGGGGGCCGCAGAGTCTTTGGCGTCCCTGTACCACATCCCCAATGAAGCTCCCCGCCCCCACCACTCAACAGTGAAGTCTCCCAGTAGCTATGCCATGGACTGTTACACTCCGATGCAGAGCAAGCCTTATTTGCAGCGTGGGACCTGAGATTCGCTTTTCTTGGCGTCCCTATTGGGATCTCCCTGCTGGTGCTCAGTTCCCAGGTGAGGTTCTGAGAGAGCTGAGCATCTGAGACTCCTCAGCAGTAGGGGTACGCGTACTGTGGTAGGAAGCCAAGCGAAGTGCCTCTCCTGGCAGGGACCCAAGATGCTATACCTGCTCAGGAGGGAGGGTTTAAGGCCACCATGGCTTTGGGTCCTTTCTTGGCTGCAGTGTGACACCCTTCCCTTACCCTGCTGTTCCACGTGGTGTTTGTGAGAAAATGATTTTGCCCAGGATTGTGGCTCCTTAATGTGCAACTTCTCCAGCTTTCTGGAACGATTTTGAATAAAAATGGTATGAGTCCCACCCTCCAATACTATTGTTAACGTCATCATTAATGAGCCTCTCTCCCCGCTTGTTGGAGATAGATAACAAACTCCAACCCACTGCTGGTGTTTCTGACTCCTAGACCAGGGTAGAACTGCTCTATAGGGTTTTCTGTACATCTTTAGGGACTCAGATTGCCCGTCTCTCTCCCTTGCACAGTAGCTGGTGGGTATGGAGCAGCGATCTCCAGTCAGCAGCCAAACACTAAATCACCAGGGCTCCTCAGATAGATAGCTGCCACCAAGTCAATTCTGATTCAAGGCAAATTTATACAAAGGGTCTTCAAAAAGTATAATCTTTTCATTCTATTGGTCTACAAACTTTTTTGAAGTTCCTTCATATATAGCAATAATGTAGTGGTTACGAATCAGGCTGTGAACCGCTTAGGTCAACAGTTGGAAACTACCAGCTGTTCTGTGGGAGAAAGATGAGGCTTTCTGCTTCCGTAAAGATTTACAGCCTCGGAAACCCTGTACAGGGTCGCTATGAGTTGAAACCAACTCCACGGCACATAACCACCACCATATACAGCAAAACAAAACGTTGCCCGGTTCTGTGATCCTCTGTATCCTTGTTGCTGCTGCTGTGCCCATCCATCTCACTTAGACTCTCGACTTCATCAAACAGGATAGGATGCCCTCCATCTCTTGAACCCCTCCTACTGACGTGTCCGAATCAAGACAGTGTTCTGTTGTGATCTATAAGGCTTTCAATGACCAGTTTTTGGAAGTAGGTCACAAGGTCTTTCTGCCTAGTCTGTTTTTGTCAGGAAGTGCTGCTGAACCCTATTCACTATGGGTAGCCCTTCTGGTATTTGAAATACTAGTGACATGTTTTTACCGCATCATAGAATGCAAGCCACCATAATATGACAAACTGAGAGATGAGTGGTGGAAGATCATGAATAATTAACTTTTATTTAGTGTTTAAATGTGCCAGGCAATGTGCTTCATTTCCTTTAACCATCACAACTCTGAGATAGGTACTGTATATTGTTGTTAAGTGCTGTTGACTCATTTTGACTCATAGTGACCCTGTATAGGGTTTCTCAGGAGCAGCTGTTGCAGTTCAAATGGCTTTGCAGTCTGGCGCATTAACCCACAGTGCCACACCTGGACTCTAAGGTACGTGGTATAATTATCCCAAATTTACAAAGAGATAGATCAAGAGAGGCTAAGAAACTTGCCCCAAGTCACACAGCCAATAAATGATGGGGTCTGAGTTGGAGACCAAGCAGTCTGCCTCTAAGGCCCATGTTTGATTTTTGTGTCAAGGGGTGACAGTCATTCCTGTCAGGACTGCCCTGTGCTAGGAGTCAGAGCCTGCAGAGTTGTTGCAGGACTTTGGGGAGTCTCTTCTGGGAGAGCAGATGTACATTTCTTTCCTGAGTGTGTGCTTTGAGGGCCTTTTGCAGGAATGGAGCAGGAACCCTAGTGGCTTGGCTGCAAACTGAAAGGTTGACTGTTCAAACTCACCTTGTGACTTCCTGGCGATCTGTTCCCATAACTATTACAGCCTAAAAAAACCCCTGGGTCGGCTGCTGAGCAGAGTCAGAGGCGGGAGGGCAGAGGGACCCACTCATGTGAGGGATGAGACATGAGCAAAATGGTGCAGACTGATTCCTAGGAAGAAAATCTGTTCTTACTATGACGCGAATATTGGAAATTACAGTTATGGATGAGGTCACCCAATAAAGCACTACCGAATTCTCACGACTCACAATTTGCTGCTCAACTATGATCTCTCCTGAAAGCTGGAACTATGTCAATAGCCTTGCAGTGCTAATGCTGAGGAGATGACTAAGCACCACAGCGATGACTACATTAAATTCTTGTACTCCATTTGCCCAGATAACATGTCCGAGTATAGCAAACAGATGCAGAGATTCAACATTGGTGAAGACTGTCTGGTATTTGATGCCCTGTTTGAGTTCTGTCAGCTGTTTACTGGCAGCTCTGTGGCAAGTGCTGTGAAGCTTAATAAGCAGCAGTCAGATATCACTGTGAATTGGGCTTGGGGACCTGCACCATGCAAAGAAGTCCAAAGCATTCGGTTTCTGTTACATCAATGATACTGCCTTTACCATCCAGGAACTGCTGAAGTATCACCAGTGGATGCTGTATTTTGACATTGAAACTCAAAAGGCATGGAAGAGGCCTTTGATAACATAGACAAGGTCATGACTGTATCTTTAGATAAGTATGAAGAGTACTTCCCAGCAACAGGAGACTTATGGGATTGGTGAGATGGGGTTGATGATGAATCCTATGGGGCCATTTTCAGGCTGGTAATATTGAAAGTTGCGTAGTGGTTACGAGTCGGGCTGCCAACTGCAAGGTCAGCAGTTCGAAACTACGAGTGGTTCCGCAGGAGAAAGATGAGGCTTTCTACTCCCATAAAGATTTACAGCCTTGGAAACCTTGTACAGGGTCTCTATGAGTTGGAACTGACTCCACGGTACTTAACAACAAAAACAATATTCAAAGTAATGGAGATGTTCCAGTTTAGTTTAGTTGCCTTGCACTGTGGTTCTGACTACCTACCTGGGGATAGATTAGGTTGTTTCAATCTGACTATCAAAAGGCAAGTGAGGACCTTTTTTAACCTGCTAATGCTGATGCTGGAAGGAGGTGGTTACACCATTCGTAAAGTTGCTCTCAGTCCTGAGCATATGAAACAGCTGTGGCCCTGAGCACAGATATCCCTAATGAGCTTCATACAATGACTACTTTGAATACTTGGACCAGATTTCAAGCTTCTCATGAGTCATTCCAATATGATCACTAACGAGTATTTGAAGAAGATCAAACAGAGACTGTTTGAAAACCGGAGACTGTTGCCTCATGCACCTGGGGTCCAAATGCAGGCGGTTCCTGAGGATTCCATTCCAGAGGATTAAGAGGACTCTAATGAATCTAGTCCTCTGACAAACAAATTTCTGGTGAAGAAGAGTTCTCCGACTCTGGTGAGGAGGGAGAGGGTGACCGCAAGAACTTTTCCAACCTCAAAAAAGCCAAGAGAGACAAAATAGAGGATGAAAAACAGAAAGGCCCAGAAGTCACAGAAGAAGAGAAAACCAAGGAGGAGAAAGAAGCCTGAAGCCATAGAGGTCAAGGAGGAGGTCATCTTGGCCTGAGTAGACTGTTCCAGCTCTGGCTTCTTGCCAAGTTTCCGGCATTTCTCCTCAACCCCTCAGAGTTTCTCTTTTTTTAAATTTCTCTGTGTATTTATAGAAAAATATATGAAATATCATTATCTGTAGGCCTCAGTTCTATTAGGTGAACTCTTTTAGCAGCTGTTTGGTTTGAGCCATAAGGGATACTTTTTTAAAAATTGTGAATGGAGGGATAGTTTACATGGTAGAACATCGGTTTTACATTAATTGTTTCATTGCAATGATTACAGTCCTTTCCATTCAACAGTATTTGCTTCTAGTCCCCTCTCCCCCACCCCCCTTGGGATGTACACAGAAACACTCAGGAATATATAATCATTTAAACAAGCAAAGGGCACATTCTGCAAGCCTCCCTCCTGCTCTCCAGCACATAGCCTTTCTCTTCATGAGTCTAGAGTCCTCAGCTGCTCTCTCTCCCATGTTATCATCTCTGCATCCATCTCTGGTGTCACTGCTTCTCTGGATAGGGTCCCACATTCCACTTATGCTTTTCTCCCTTGATGATCCTAGTGTTCTGTGTTTCTGGAATGTAAGATTAACTACTCCCCCCCTTTTTGTTATAAAACTTCTACCTTTACAGTGTGACAGTCACAATTTGTCATGATCATCAGGGATGCTTTTAAGCAGTCACAGGACAAAATCTTGAAATGCAGAGTACCTGGTTGGTAGCTTTGGAAAGGTACAGTTGTTTTGAGCATTCTAGGACCGGGGTGGTGGTGATGAGGGGACAGGCCTTCAGGGATCCCTTGTATTTTTCAGTCTCTTTAAAGTAACATCAGCTCATTCTACATAGGTTCTTTTCTCATCCTTCCTACTGTTGCAGCCTGGCCCCAAATGATCCAAGATCTCACTGCCTGTCCTCCATCCTCCCCTAGTTCTGCAGATGGAGATCGATAGTCTAGTTCCCTTTTTCAGATGCTGTTTTCATGTTTGTGAGACTCTATGTAATAAAATGGTACATACCTATAGAAGCAAAACAAAAACCCTACGGAGCAGTTGTACTCTGTCACACAGGGCCATCATGGGTCGAAATTTGACTTTATGGCACCTAACAACAACCACCTTTAGGATGCACTTCTTTTTCTCTCTCTCTTTTTCAACTTTTTATCGTGAATTGAGTTTCAAGGTTTACGGACAAGATCATCAGCTTTACATTCAATGAACTATACACCTTGTTTCATCTCAATGATTATAGTCCCCCTCTCTGCAACAACAGCTAGCCTGCTTCTTCCCTGTGCCTTCTCTTTTACATCTTCTATTTCACAAATGAACAAACAAAAATATTTGATGTATACTTACAAAGCAAAAAAATTCATTTAAATGTCCAAAAGGCACATTCTGCAAGCCAGCCTCCTGTCCACAGGCACACAACCTTACTCAGTCCATGGGCTTAGAGCCCACAGCGGCTCTGTCTCTCTCCAAGGATGCATTTCTTTGTTGACTTCAGAGTGGCCAGGGTAAGTTTCACCTCAGTGTCCTTGGATGACCTGACGAGTGAAGGAGTGGGGTGGGTAAGAACACTTGGCTTGAGCTTGCAATTGGAATGGCTAGAGGAGATAATCCCTGGTGTTGGATTGGGAAGATGGGACTACCACTAGGGGTCTGACTAAGAGGCTGGAGTTGAGCCTTCAGCTAGCAAGGGTCAATGAAAAGTCAGGCACCGGAGTGAAGAAGAGTTGACTATGAGTAATGGAGGTGGTTTGGCTTTGGGGTGTGGACTGGATGGAAGTGGAAGAACAAGTATCCTGAGAGGCTTTTTGGATGTGGGGTCTGAGACTCTGCAGAGGAGGGACATGGAGTCTTATATATGGAGCACTGGGGAACTTTATCATTATTGGGGGTGTGGGGAGATGTCAAGATTCCCAGACAAACGTCTGCAGCTGGAGTGAAGTCAGGGCAGCCCAGCAGAAATGTCTCTGGGAACTGGACACTTTTGAGTGGGTCTGAGCAGAATGAACAGGCATCTGGGGATGAGACAAGGGCTTTCTTTCAAGGGTGGATTGGAGAGAGGGATTGGGCCAGGAAATGGATCACAGGCCACCTTGCTGCTTAAGCTACTGCCTCTGAAATGGAACAGATGACAGTCTGGGAAGAGGACAAGGAGGGAGAGGACCTTGGGCTGCAGGGAGAGGAGACAGCATGGACCTCTGGGCAGTGCCACCAGGTTCCCAATGTGGGCCTGGATTGGGCTCCATGCAGGGGAGGGGAGTGGATAAGATGTTGAAAGCCAAGGCTGGGAGGCTAGGCTGGGGTGTGGCACCACATTTCCTGCCCTTGAGAGAAGTCTTGGTTGCTATTGGGTCCCTGAGCCCCCAGATGATACAGGACCATGTTGAGGAGCTACCATGTGGCAGAGGTGGTGGTGGGGGAGGGTGGGTGTCTGGCTCAGGGAAGTTGTCTGGTCTTGGTCACATCAAATGTGAACCCAGCGCTTCTAAGGATACCTGATGGGTTGACTTTATCTTTAGACACAGTGTCCCTGGGTCTAACCTGAGCTGTCCTCACCCTCAGTGAAGTGGGAACTAGTGAGGTGGGGGGATACAGAGGAGTACCCTCCACCCCAGATATGGACCCCATTCAATGCCTGTGTCTGTACCAGCACTGTCCCCAGATGTACAGAGATGAAGAGAGGTAGGCCCCAGAGAATGCTAGACTAAGTCCTCCAGTTAACTCATCCCTAATTGGCAGGTCTCCATTTGATTCCCCACTGCAGAGCCCCTTAGAGCCCTTCTGTCTTTTAATCTCTTTGACTGGAACAATTGAAAATTCTGTTTATGAGAGAGGAAGAAGAATTTACCACAGTCCTTTGGTGATTTGAAATTGAGGATGCTTTAGGAGAGGATGAGCACCCACAGAATGAAACTAGAACCCTGACAGTCCAGCTTACCAAAGTTGGGGACATTGTCTAGAGGTTTCCAGGTCCCTGGAACGTAGTGCTCTGGGCCAGCCTTTTCCTCTTTCCCTAACCCCTGACTTTGCCGTGACCAGCTTTTTGTCTCCAGGGTGGTGTGGTGGATGACAGGAGTGAAGATTCCATGTCCGTCTCTACCTTGAGCTTTGGTGTCAATAGACCCACAATTTCCTGCATCTTTGACTGTAAGTGATGTTTGGGGGTGGGTGGGTGTGTAAGCCTACTTTTCTGTTGGTGTGGGTTATATGGTCATGTGGGGGCCGTGGGTAACTGAGTCTGTGTGTCAGTGGTTTCTGCAGTGTGTATATGCACCTGTGTATTGTGGTGTGTGTCTGTGTCTTTGGGTTTATGTGGGCACATGCAGTTCTGTATGTGCACATCTGTGTATGTGTGGTGCGTTTGTGTGTACTGTTCTGTGTCACTGTGTGCATCTGTGTTTATGGATACATCTCTGTGTATGGTGTATATCTGTGTGTGTCATCTTTTACTTGAATTTGGGCACTCAAAGCCCTGTGCATTCTGGCTGCCCCACCATCTCTGTGACCTCTCTCCTCCTTTCGCCTTCCATCTCCTCTGTGTCCTTTCGCCCAGTGGCACATCTCTTTGAGCTGTGGTGTGTTTGCCTGATCCCGTGAGAAGATCTGTCCTTCCCTGTCCTACCTCTTATCCATGCCAGCCCCTCATACTAGCATCTTTGTTTATCCCTTTGTGAAGATGGGAACCGCTATCATCTACGCTGCTACATGTACCAGGCCCGGGACCTGCCCGCGATGGACAAGGACTCTTTTTCTGGTAGGTAGGGGTAAAGGAGGAGATCCTGGGGCTGTGGGCTCAGAGTTGGAGATTAAGAGCCAGGCCTTCAGAGAGCAGGGACCACAGTCTGAAGTGTCTCCTTTGTGGGTGGGATACTCTGCTGGCTGGGTGTGTGGAGGAAGCTGATATTGCTGGTTCTTGGAGCCTCCTGATTGTTAAGTAGCAGCCTCTTGTCTGTGATCTTTTTGACTCCTCTGCAGGGTTTGGCCTTGCTGACTGATTTTCCTGAAAGTTTCTTGTGGCCTTGGCACCCAGGAAACTACTCCCTCCTGTGTCTTCTCTAGTTTCCTTTTCTCTCTCTCCCCTACCCAGCAGCCTCTTTGCTCCTTGTCTTAGGCTGGGTTCTCTAGAGAATCAAAACCAGTGAAGGTTGTATCTGTATATATAAATATAGGAATATTTATCTCAAGGAGCTGGTTCATGTAGTTATAGAGGCTGGCAAGACCCAAGATTATGGGTCAGACATCAGACTGGGGACTTTTCCTGACTCATATAGTTTCAGGGGCTGATAAGCAGGTAAAATGGCAGGTTACTAGCTCGCAGGCTGCAGAAGTTAATGAAACCCAAAATTGACAGGCTGCTGGTTCAAGTCTGAAGAACTAGAGGTCAAATGATGATGAGTCAGATGCAGGATTCAAATCGAACAAAAGACACAAAGTTTTACCAGAATGTCCATAGATACTGGATGCAGGCCACACCCCAGAGGAAACTCCCATTCAACTGATTGGTTGTTCACAGCAGATCGCATCATGGGAAATGATCCCATTATATCAGAGCTCTTTGTGGGGAATGACTGCATCATTGCATAATAGCCAAACTCCTGAGACTTATGACTCAGCCAAGTTGACAAACAACTTTAACTACCACACTCCCTCAGACGCCTGGTCCCAGGAATCCTGTCGGTGTTCTCTTCTTTATGTACTGGGATCCTCCTCTCCCCTAGATCCAGTGACCACTCATGTGTGGGCAACTTCCAGACCCTCAGCTACCCCCACTCCTGATCCATGTCTAGCCATGTTTAGCCATCTCCCTTCTGTCCACTGGGTACCTTCCTCAGAGGCATCTTGGTTCATTTTGTCCTAACCAAGCACCTTGAGACCCTGCCACCCAGACCCTGACTTTTCTGCTTTTACTGCTTTGATTCTGGCTCCCAATGCTCTCTCAGATACGTGTCCTCCTCTTGCTGTCAACTTCCACTGACCTTGTCCCTTTTTATGTGGACTACTCTGGCTATTTCCTGGCTTCCCTGCCACCTTCCACACTGCTTTTGACAGATCTGGCTATGTGACACTTCTCTTATTCAAATGTAGACATTGACAGATTTCCAACTCTTCAGCATTACAGTCAAGCTCCTCTGGAACTCATGATGAAATCCCCGAGCAACTCACCTGCTTCATCTTTCTTCTCATTCTCCTCTGTCTGCATTTCTGGCCCAGTTATCGTCCTCACCTGCCCAGTTCTTCCATAGACCTACCTGGCTTTTGCATTCAGTGTTCACTTTGCCTAGGATGCATTCCCTTCCAATTTTTAATCCAGCCAACTCCTACTCATTCTTCAAGACACAGCCCATATTACCCCTAACTCTTTTTTTAATCACGCTGGTTGCTCCTTCCTCAGGTCTTCCTTAGTTACTGGTCTTTCCTTCTCTTCTGCCTGTCTTGTTCCTCTCCTGGCCTTCTCTTGATCCACTGCAGAGTCTGTTTCAGTCTATCTATGACTCATCTCTCCCAGTTTCACTGTATCCTCCTTCAAGAAAGGGCCTTGTTTGACCTTTGAACCTGCAGCACTTGATCTCTAAAGAACTCATTTTTATTGTGTTAGGCACTTTACTGACATCATGCAGTTCCTGCAATCACAAGGTGAAGTAGGTAGGTATTCAATATTTCCATTTTGCAGATGAATAAACTGAGACTCAGGCTAACTAAATTGCTTGAGTTAAAATAATTGACACATGGCCAAGCTGGTAGCTGAAGCCAAGGCTATCACTCTCCACAAGTTTGCTCCTTTGGTGAGTAGAATTGAATCAGTTTTTGAGAATGACCCTCTGTTCTCAGACTGGCCACTCATGTTACAGCCATTTTCCCAGCTTTCTTCTTAATCAGCTCCTCACCCCCATGAGGGATGACACCTCTGTTTCCTCTTTCCCAGTACTGTGGCTGCCCCAAATTCTTTACTACCTCTGTCTCAGGGACCTGTGCAGCCAGGCACCTGGTGGATGGAGTGATTGTTGAGCATTAGGGCTAGGGTCCTGAGAAAGCCCTCTGTAAAGCTCATTCAAACCAGTGCCCAGGGATTGGTAGGCTGGAGCAGATATCTACATCTACAATTTGCTGGGAAATGCTGCCAGGATGCTTTCTGACAACTAGAACTTACCCTGAAAGCAGAAAAGAAATAATGAATTCATAGTCTCGCTTCCTCTCCCTTCCAGGGAGGGTGTGATGGGTGAGGGTGCAGACACAAGTTTGTGCAGTGTGGGTGGTGAAGCAGAAGCCCATGTGGGAAGCCCCTTGGCCTCTGTGGGCTGGGCCGGCCCAGGACCCTGCAGGGAGGGAACTCATCTAAGGAGCCAGCTTGAGGAGCCGGCCCTCACCCCTGGGGACTGCAGCGACAGGGTCAGCCTGGCACTGGCCTGGGGAGATGTCACACTTTCCATCCTGGGCCTAGCCCCTCCCCCGAATAAACATCCCTTGAGCTTTGAGGGCACTGCCCAGGGCTTCCTCAGAGGCCACTGGTTTCTGAATGAAAGGCCCGATTGAGCAGCTGCTGGAAAGGAAAACAGCAGCCAACACGGGTGAACCTATAAAACCCAGAGTGTTTATTTTCACTCCCAAACCTTAAACCAAAGCAATTCCTCCCCTGGAACTGACCTTGGGGTGGCTGGCGGCTGGAGGCTGTGCACGGCCACTGGCTGGTGTTTCTCTGAGGAAACTCAAGTGTGAATCCGGAATGTCTAGGGCCAGGGGAGGGTCTAGCCCAGCGTCTGTCGCTGGTAGCACCTTCCAGCCTGCCAGTCAGGGTGTCTGGGACATAGAGGGCCCTCCTCAGGAAGTGTTCTTGTGACTCCAACCTGCGGTGTTCTGAGCTGGAGCCCCGAAATGCTCTCTGTTCTGGCCTTGGTCCTACACAGCTCTGGGTGTGCTCTCTGCTCATCTCCTGTATGGTGTGTCTTGAAGCTGCCTTGGGAGGCTGGGGCCTTCTCCCATCTGCCCAGAAAATCCCTCATGAGGGTTTTGGGGAATACTCAGGAATTGCCTAGGAAATACTTGTTGAGTCATATTGAACTCAGTATAGGGGATGTGTGCAAGCTCTTGGTGGAGGTATTGCTATCTTGGCAGCCTAAGGGTTGCTTTTTGGGTAGGATTTGATTGTATGGCTAACTTCACTTCTTTGGACCGGTGGGAAGGTATGTGTAGATATGTGATTGTATGTTTATCAGTGTGTGTGTTCCCAGGTAACAATTAGGTATAAAAATATGAAATGATGCTTAATTTAAATGACTTAGGTTTGATATTGGGACTGAGTTGCTTTTTGAACATGTGTGTACTTTTTTTTTTTTTTTTTTTTTAATGTTTTCTTGTGAATTATGTGATAGTTTACATGGGAGAACATTAGCTTTACATTCATCCTATCATATATCATTACATTGCCATCGTTACAATCCCCTCCATGTATCATCAACCAACCAAATGGTACACCCGCAAACCTGCCCCCTGGTTGTCAGCACACAGCCCTTCTCCCTCTCTGGTTCTAGAGTTCCCAGCTGCTCCATCTCTCCAGGTCATCATCTCTGCCTCCGTCTCTGGCATCACTTCTTCTCTGGGTAGGGTCCCGCTCTCTGCTCTTCTCCCTTGATGGTCCCAGGGAACTCTGCTCCTGGACTGCAAAGTCAACTCCCCTCCTTTAGCTACAAAATGTCTACCTTTACATTCCCAACCCTCACAGTCAGTCCTGATAGTAATTATTCACTATTGTACCACATGAGTGCTATCCATATCTCCTTTCATCAGTCCCACCCAGACAGATTGGATACTACTCAGTGGAGATTCAACCTTCCTCCGTGCCCTCTGGATTTAGGCTCCCTCTTGAAAGCTTGTAAGCCAGTCACTTTTTGTTTTTGTAGTTCCCACCTCCATTTTGGGTAGCCAGTGTCCAAGTTGCCCATCCTGTATATCCTGTGTATTGAGGGCAACATGTGTTTACTTTAGACTTAATAGATATGACTCTAGAGGATGTAGAGATCATAGGCCCTCAAAACCACACTCAGTTCCTTCATGCTCACCGCTTCAGTCTGTACTGACTGGGGCATATCACTTCCTGAACAGCTGTCTCAGCTGAGTTGCCCTTTGCTATATATATATACATTACTATTTCTTAAAGGGAACTTGAGAGGGGGGCTGTTTGCTTTGCTACAATATTCTGCTTTGCCACCTTCTCCCACTGAGAATTGTTGTGCCTTGAAGGAGCTGTAAGATAGCATTGCTTATACAGCTGCCGTAACAGCACTGGTGTGAGGTCACCATATTCTGAGGATGGATGATCCTCAGCTTGGGGGTCCAAAAGCTCCACTGAGAGTCTCAGAGGGCTTGCTGGTCTTGACTTGGCTGACCAAGTAAATGACAGATGGCTAGTAGACCAGATGCTAAGCTATACTTTTATGGTTGGTAGGTGAAGGATATCTTGAGAGAGATCAGAAGTCCTTTGCCCTTTTTGCTGACCTCCTGACTCATGGGAGGACAAAGCTGTGTGCCAGTTGGGTGGTCCTGAGAAGTCTTGCCAGGACAGACCACAGTGAGCTCTGAGGAACCACAGTTGCCCAAGGCTGGGACCACTGCTGTGGTGACAAGTGCTTCAGTTTCCTGGCCAGGCCCAGACTCTTGTCCTGGGTGGTGCTGGAAAATTCTTGCTCACTGGGCGTCGTGTGTCTGGACCATGTTCATGGCCTTCCCAGAGTTTTTAACATAACCTTTTGTTAAGGTTGGCTCTGGCTGGGTCATCTACCTGACAAGCTTTAGGGGGTGTTTTCCAAAGTGCATTGGAGGCTTGTGAAATGCTCCACTTACAAAGGGTTCCTGAGTAAGAGAGACCGGGAACACTGCAAAATGAGAGATTTACAGTGCTCAGCGGCATCCGAGAGGCTCAGGACGGCAGCGGCAGTAAAGAAGCCTGTTGAACCTGTTTAAATGATCTTTAGCTCCCCAGAGAACTCATGTTGAAGTACACATTTTGGGAAACACTGATTTACAGAACTCAGTCCAAATTGCTCAGCATGAGTCCAGGAGCATTTGCAATCTGCCCGCCTTCCTCTCCATCCAGGTCTAGTCCTACTGCCCTGAGCGCTCCTTTTCCCCTCAGGAGACCAACTGCTTGCTGTTGTCTTTTGTGTCTTTGCCTGTGCCATGCTGAGTGCTTGGAACTCTTGGCTTTCCTTGGTCTCTGCTAGCTGCCTACTCAAGATGAGTTTGTTAGGACTCAAGATGAGTTTAGAATTCAGGGAAGTTTAAGTTGGGTGCTCATACCTCCCAGCCACACTACTGGTGGTGTTTATGTGCTGTGGAGTTGGTTCTGACTCATAGTAACCCTGTAACCCTGTTATCTTTATGGGACTAGAAAGCCTCATCTTTCTCCTATGGAACAGCAGTTTCAATCTGCTGACCCTGAGGTTAGCAACCTGATTCATACCACTATGCTACTACATTAGTACTAACTTGTAAATCACCTTGAATTATCATTGTGGTTTGCTTACTGTTTCCAACCAAGTCAATAGTCTTAATCTTAAGAACTTGGATTATGTCTCCTTTCTCCTCATACTCCTAGTACTGTGCTTACCTGCTACATGCTAGTCAGTCAATAACTGTATGAGTATATTGAGTGGATACTGCAATATAAACAATGCTTTAGTGAACATCTTTATACATACAGTTTTGTGGTTAATTTGGATGATTTCCAGGAATATAGGGAAAAGGGTATAAACATTTTTATGTTTTTTGGGGCATATTGCCCAATTGCTTTCCTGAAGGTTTGCTGAATTGTTTCCAGCAATAAGGAGCAGTATATATTTCATCAAGTAGTTGCCAACACTGGCTTTTATAATTTGAAATAATTTTCTTTAATTTTATATGAAAAAATATAGCCGTGTTATAGTTCTAGTTACATTACTTTGGTTAAGGGCCCTTTTCCTAGGAGTGTGGCAAGGTTGAAAGAGTCTAGTCCTGGCCACACTCAAACTTGGGCTGGTGACTTGATCTTCTTGGGGCAAAGTTGGGAGTGACACTGTCTGCTCTTCCCTGTGGGGTATTCTTAATAGGCAGAGTGTGCCGTAATTATAACGGTGCTCCCTGGCACTCTGGGAAGGGTATGGTCTGGGGAGCAGGGCTCAGCTCAAATGCTTCAGTTATAGGGCTCTGGGTCCAGCAAAGAACTCAACCGCTGGGGGCCTGGTGACCGGTCTTTGCTTTCCTGGTGGTGGAGTCCAATAGAATTCTGTGCAATCCTGGCTGGAGTGTCCCTACGGTGGTCTGCATTCTCAAACTCGCTTCTCCCTCAGCTTGGGGTAATCCAAGAGGGGGAGGGTGCTTTCTGTGGCATGGTGTGTGAGCTCTGAGGGCAGGTGCTACCTCTTTCCAGGGTGGGGTGTGGCTAGGTCAGGGAGGATGTGGAAACATAGCCCCTCATCGCCCCTCCACTGTTCTTGAGGAATCTGTGCCGCTCCCTCTCATCAACGGCATCTTTTGCTTTTCTGAAAGAGGGATGCATCTGTGCTTCTCTCTGACCACCTTGCTTCAGCAACACCAACTCCCCGCCCCCACCCACTTTTCTTTCTTTCTTTCTTTTTTTTTTTTTTTTGAGGTGCTGGGCTCTGTCGGAGAGACCTAGCCCAGCACACAGAAGCCCAGTGTTTGCGGCCCCAGGCCTCCAGGCCTGCTCTTTACAATGCCTTTGTTGTGTGTTTTTTCCTCCCCTGGGCGGGCGGGCCGGTGCGACTGGGTGATTTTTGTTTGAAAGTACCCCCCTCCCCAGTGCTGAGCTCATTGCCTGAGCTGATGGGGTTGCTGGAAGGAGGTGGGCTGCTCGGGGCCAGCATGGGGGGTGCTGCCAACACCAATACTGCGTGCGCAGCCGTTACAATGTGCCATTGTGATCTTTGTGTAAACGCGGTCGGTCTGGGGCCCGCACGCTTATAAAAATAAAGCGTTGGGAAGCAAGGGGGCTGGAGGGGGGGCGGGAACAAAAGGGGCTTTTTCACCGGCTCTCTAATATGGTTTTATTTATCGGAACGCGCCCTCTTTCCCTTACTGGAACCTGGGAGAGGTTCTCTGCCGAGCTTGGAGCTGATGGTATCACAGCCAGACGGTTTCATTAAATGCACAGACGCCGCTGGGCCCTGCCAGGGGCAGAGGGAAAGGGCTTGGGGCCAGGCCTGCCAGGGCTGGTGCATGGAAGGGGGAGCCCCATGCCAGGAGGTCCTACCATGTGGGGTTTGGGAGAGTGCTGGGCATTTCTCCTCTGCTTCTTTTTCTGCCAAGGGCCTCCCTTGCCCTCTTCTACCCCTAGAATCAGGTTCAAAACCCATTTCTGACAGGAAGTCCTCTGTGTTGATACCATGGTGTTTTGTGGGACAGGCAGGTTCCAGGCTAGTGGCTGCCTCTGGTCAAACCAGCATTGTCAAGTCACTGGGTGCCCATAGCTCCTTCCTCCTAACAGAGATCCTCCTGCTCATCCACAAAGCACCCTCTACCCCCATCCCAGGGTGACCACCACAATCTTGGATCCTGCTGCCTCCATCCCCTGCTGAGAGTTCTCCCCATCGCCCATCCCAACCTTCCCTCCTCTCCTATGGTCATGTTTTGCCAGCCTCCTTCTCTTGCCACCTCCTCTGCAATGACCCTGCCTTGCCACTTGGTCTCCTTGTGACCAGGCAACCGGTCCTGCAACCATTCCCTTTGTGTGAAAGAACTGTCTTCTCATCCCATTACCAGGATTGTACCTGAACAATTACCTCCAAGGCTGTGTGGCCCCTCCCTTGAGGTCACATGACACTGCTGGGTTTGGATTGTGGGACTCTGCAGATGGAGGCAGGGTGCCAAGGACACAGGGCATGTGTTAGAATCCAGCAGCCAGCCGCCAGCCTCCTGTTTCCATAGACTTTTCTGTCCCCGGTGCCCTCAGCATCTGCCACTTGGAATCTTCTCAAACAGCAACAGACTGGGCCCTGCCTCCAAGCTGATATCCTAATGGGAGAAGTTGGAGGAACCTCCCATCCAAGCCCTCTTCCAGATCACATGTGCTCATTGCCATAGGGCATTCTCCTGAAGTGTTTTCAGAGTGTGGTCCCTGGACTGGCGGTACCAGCACCACTTGGGAACTTGTTTGAAGGGCACATTTTTAGGCCCCATCTAAGACCATCTGAAGCAGGAACTCTGCGGGGTGGGTCCCGCTCTCTGTGCAAGTCTCCTAGGTGATTCTAACACAATTCACATTTGAGAACCATGGCCCTAGAATCTGCACTAGTGACACGGGGTGACTCTGGGGCTAAGCAGAGGGAAGGACTCCGGGGCAGTTTCCAGGCCCATGTGGCTGGGGCTGGCAGGCTGAGAACGAGGTGTGGGACAGCAGGGAGCTGCCTCTGGGTACCTTTCACACGAGCCACCATTAAATATCTCTTGGGCCCACCTGCTTCTCTCTAGTGCCATACACCCACCTAAGCCCCTGCCATTTCTGCCTGGACTATTGCAGTAGCCTCTTAACTGGTCTCCCTGTGCCCTCCTCTGCCCGCTCCAGTCTGTTTGCCACATGGCAACCAGAGAGCGCTTGTGCAAGTATAGATCCAGTTATGCCTGTGAGATTGCATCCACTGCCCTAATCGCATTCCTCAAGGAAGCAGGCACCTTCTTTCTAATCTTCAAAGCACTGATCATAATTATAATTTCATATTTGCTTGTGTGGGTTATAATTTTGCCCCTGTTGTTTTCTCAGCCCCTAGCTTGGCATGCATATGGTATTCAATCAATACTTGTTGGATAAATGAATTAATGAATGAGTGGGCCTTGTAGGCACTCACTTCCTTTAGGTGGACTTTACCCCAGGCAGCCAATCTGGGAAGGAGACTGAAGGGTAGAAGGTCTTCGGGTCTTGCACCAACCTGCTGGGACCCAGACTCTGGGTGGTCTGCCAGCAGTCTCCTTGATTGGCCAGGAGAGCTTCTGGAAGGGAGAACAGGTCTCACTGCGCTGCTCCAGTTTCATGGCCTGATGGCTCTTGAGCAGACGATGCTCACAGTCTCCTGTGTCCTGTCTCCTTCCTTGCTGCTGACCCCCCACAGATCCCTACGCAATCGTCTCCTTCCTGCACCAGAGTCAGAAGACGGTGGTGGTGAAGAACACCCTGAACCCCACCTGGGACCAGACGCTCATCTTCTATGAGGTCGAGATCTTTGGCGAGCCTGCCAGCATTGCTGAGCACCCGCCCAGCATCGTGGTGGAGGTGTATGACCATGACACCTACGTGAGTCTGTTACCCTTGCTCCATACTCTCACTGCCCACGCCCTCCTGGGTCCTGAGCCAGATGGGTGTCCTGAGGCTGGGACTGATGGCCTTTCCTCTGACCCCCAACGGCTACATTACAGGGTAATTTAAAACACCTTTAGAGTAATTAAAAATGGAGTGCTAGCGGATGTGCTGTGGTCCTGGCAGACATTGTTAATCAAGCGCCACATAGAGAGGGAACCCATCTGGAGAGGAGCCTTGGCTGGATTTTCTCTGCCTCGTGCTTGCTCATGTGATTCTGGGACAGCCCTTCTCCCAATCAGAGACTGTGTTGAATCTACAGACATTTATCCAGTGCTTGCCTTACTAGACTGCAGGCCCCTTGCCTGAGGTGAGGGTCCCAGGCTAGGTGGGAGCTGAAAGTCACCCAACAAGCCAAGAATTTTCTATGTGAGACAGAGTTCCCAAGGGCCAGAGGCTGCTGACCTTCCTATAGCTATGAGAATGTTTTGTACTTGTGCTTCTAGCCATCTGTGGTTATTGCGTACCATGAAACCAAGAAACACAATTTTAAAAGAAATTTTAATGAATTTAAATGTAATTATAGCCATAGGTGGGCAGGTGGTTCCATTATTGGACATCACAGCTCTGAAAGGTTAAATTTAAGCTTGCGGCTCCGGTATTGGACAGCACGGCTCTAGTCCAGGGGTAGGAAACTTCCAGGCCTCAGGCCCCATACAGCCCTTGAAATTATTTGGGCTGGTTCTACCAAGTCAACTGCAGTTCCAGCTATCACATTAGGGATGAGTTAATTAAATGTTTGACCAAATAGAGCAGGCTGATTTTTAAAAAAAATTTTTTTTGTGAACTGAGTGATAGTTTACATGTGAGAACATCGGCTTTACACCATCGTTTCATTGCAATGATTACAGTCTCCTCCGTGTATCATCATTCAACAGTGTTTGCTTCCATTCCCTCTGGGTTTTTTTTTTGGGGGGGGGGGTCAGGGGAATGTAAACAAAAACACTTAGGAATATATAATAAATTTAAACAACCAAAGGGCACATTCTTTCAGGCTAATTTTTAAGCTGATAATTTTGTATGGCCAGCGAATGATGTTATAAATATCTAAATGGCCTTTGGCAGAAAAAAGGTTCCTCATCCCTCTTCTAGAAGGTTCCCAGAAGGGAAAGATCACTGTGGGCTGGAATGTCAGGAAGGGCTGAGGGGAAGACTAGGCCTGGGAGGAACTGTGGTTTGGGGTATAGGTTGAGGCCAAGGTGCATTCCATTACAGCATGAGGGTGGGTGAGGGGAGGCAGTGAGGAGAGGGGAGGGCAGCCTGGGAAGGAGGAGAAAAGAGTAAGGGGCTGGGAAAGCATGGGAGTGATGGGGACAAAGCCACATTTTGAAAATAAGAGGTGGGATGTTGCTGGAAGGGAGAGACTGAGGCAGCCCAGCAGCTGGGTGGCAGAGAGGACCTGGCCTGGGCTGGGGGTGGCTGTGCGGAGGCAGGGGTTGGATGATCTTTTCCAGAAAGAGTTTCTATGGCTGGATATCAGCTGCCCTGGGAAGAGTGGTAACCAGGGGATGGGTAGGGCAAGGTGATGCTGTTGGCAAAGCCCCATTGTCCTGAGCTCCGTGAGTGCTTCTTTGTTGTCCAGACACTCTGGTAGACAAGGAGGTGCTGGAAAGCAGGAAGAGGTCTAGTCTGAGAAGGTTACCCAGGGACTTGAAAGGAAAAGCTGGTGTGGGTAGGAATGAACACCTTGAGGAAGGGTCTCTTTGGGTGTGTTTAGAGAAGAGTGCGGATTCCTTTGGGGACAGGAGGAGATGGGCAAAGAGATGGAGTAGTGAAGATGTAGGGTCAGGGAGAAGGAGCAGGTACAGTTTGGGTTGGGACGTAGACAGGACAGGGCTTACCATTTTACAAGAGGGAGCTGCCGGGATGTCCAGGTGTTTTTCCAGTTCAGGTGGCCTTATGTAGGCCTGATGGCCTCTCTGAGACTACCCACGGCCCTGATTGTTTTTTCTCCCCACTGATATAGGGTGCAGATGAATTTTTGGGACGCTGCATTTGTCAACCAAGTCTGGAACGGATGCCCCGGCTGGCCTGGTTCTCGCTGACCAGGGGCAGCCAGGTGGCGGGAGAGTTGCTGGCCTCCTTTGAGCTCATCCAGAGAGAGAAGGTGAGGGTGGTCCTCCTGGTGGGAAGGCCTAGGCAGGAAGCGAGTGGCCAGGTGCGGAGGGCTGGGAGCAGCTGCCTGACCCTCTTTGAGTCAGGTCTCCTGCTCAGACTCGGTCTACCCATCTTTTCTGACCTTTAAATTAGGGCACACTGGTGGAAATCTGGACTGTGTTAGAATGTCTGAGTCCTTTGACCAACGGATTTATTATTCATTGGGTCATATGCTAAGGAGCCATGGTGGTACTGTGGGATAAGTACTGGGCAGCTAGGTTGGCAGTTCAAACCCACAAGTTGCTGCCCAGGAGAAAGATGAATCAGTCTGCCCGCATAAAGATTTACAGCTTCAGAAACCCTACATAGGGCCACTATGAGTCAGAATTGACTCAAAGGCAGTGGGTTTGATTTGGCATTTTGGGTCATACACTGCCATGGACCCTGTGGTTTGGCAGGGAGAGGGGGTGGCAGTTTGAACTGCAGTGGAAGGCAATGGTAGGACTGCTGGACCCTGGGCCAGCATACCCTTCCTGCAAAATGGGGTTTGGTTAGTGCTCTGTTTTCAGGTTCTTGTTTGTATAACACGAACCTCAATGTGTAATTCAGATACAAACAAAGCTGCTCGAGGTGAAGTGTTTGAGGGGCACTGGCTTCCCCTTGTGTATCCCCACTTCAACTTCTGAGCACCCAAGTGCCTTTGAGGAAGTTCCAGGCCTTCAAGGAATGGAGTCTACAAACTCCTGGACCACGTGATCGTGGACATATCCCATCCGTGTCCTTGAAGATGTGTTATTCTGCCAGGCAGAAAGGAGGGTGATGGGCTCAGGTGACACATGTGACTAAAGCCATCTTTTCTTCCCCGCTAGCCTGCCATCCACCACATTCCTGGATTTGAGGTCAGTCTTACTCTTTTTTCTTTCCGGGTCAGTAGCAGTCTTTCAGGTGGGAGGGGTAGGCAGGTTCACACCTCCACAATCTTGCCAGGAGGCCAGTACTGAGAACAACAGATGTGTCTAGTGCCCTCAAAATATGGTTCCCACCAGTAGCGCCACATCACCTGGGATATTGTTAGAAACATACGTTCTTGGGTCTTACTTCAAACTCACTGAGGCAAACTCTGAGGGTGCCGTCCAGCAGCCTGTCTCTTAACTAGCCCTCCAGGTGACCCTGATGTGCGCTTGAGTTTCAGACTGATTTAGATCCAGTTTCCCAAGTAACGGTTGCTATTGTGACCCCGGTTTTTCCCTCTGCTACTACTAGGAATCCATTCCCTCCTCAGCTGTTCTTCTTCCTTCTCCTGGGGGTTGTGGTATAAAATGTAGCCATTTCACTGACCCCCGCCCCCAGGCTGTTTAATTCAGGAAGCACCATTCTAGACCAAGCTCTGCTGTATCATTTGGGAGCTTTTTGGGTGCCCTACCCCCTAGGAGACATTTCTTACTATATCAGCTCTTCCCACCCCGACTCTGCTCCCATCTCCATCCCTGCCCTCTCTCAGTTCTGCCAGTCCCTGATGATGCTAGCTGGCTTCCCCTTAGTTCCCCAAGTCCAGAGGCAGTGCAATAGCTCCAGGGCCTCAGACCTATCTTCCTGGATCTGCTGCTGAGGGTCTGTCCCCTTCCTTCTCCTGTAACTCCTAGAGGCCCAGACTGTAGGCTCGTGCTTTAGCTTTCCCACCAATCCCTCCTCATTGGTGTCCATCACCCCTTCTTCTTGTGGGCCATGTGGAGGGGCATGTGGGAAGCAGGCCACCTCACTCTTGATGGGAGCTGGTTTCTGTTGGGTTCTCTCAGAAGTGATGTCTGGTGGACACATCTGGCCTAGTGGAAGTGCTTCTTGTCACTAATGTAAACTTTTACCTTCCTCTCTTTTCTCCTTCCCCTGTCTCTTGGATGCTGAATGTGGCCATGTTCATGGTCCAGGCTCACGATACATCAAGGATTCTGGAAGAGGTAAGCTGGGCCCTTAGAGGTATGGCTCATGGCAGGGAGTCGGGTAGAGGGAGAGGCAGAGAGAAGGTGAGATCCAGCCTTCCACGTTCCGGTGGTGCTTCAGTGGGAGAGTCCTCTTAAGTTCATTCTGACATTCTACATGAGTCCAGGGCTGCCTGAGGTGTCTCGTCGATGATTCTGGTCTTAGAAGCCTTGTTCTGTTGGGAGCCCAGACTTACTCAGACAGCATTCATAGCAATGCAGCCTTATCTGCTCATAGACCAGGTAGCAAGGAAGTCTTTCTGGTCAAGGACATCAGCCAGACCTTGTCACATGCCTAGGAAGAGATAGGGGAACATACTTTAGGTCCAGGCAGCCAGACTCTAGGCTGGAATTTTGGGGACTAGGAAGAAGTTTGGGGTTTGCATCTAGACAAAGCAAGTCCCCACCCTTTGTGGTGGAGGATGAGGAGGCATTCCCTCATGCCTGCTGTTTATCTGTGAGCAGATCCTCATTGCCTGGGCACAGGCTGGGCAGAGAGACAGAGAGCCCTAGTCAGATGCGGAGTTGGGAAAAGAGCAGAAACTTCCTGCCGTCAGGGAATCCCCAAGCTGGGAGTGGACATGGTTTGACCTTTTCGGTGCAATTTGGACTTGAGAGTGCAGGGTCAGGATGTGGGATCTGTAGGCTCAGCGCCCCTTACCTCACTTCCTTTTTGTTCCCAGATCAAGGTGGGGTCCGCCAAGTGAGCTGGCCATAATTGCTCCTGACAGGCAGCCTCCCGATTCTGGCTGCAGTTGCGAAAGACTGCCGATTTGGAAAGGGGAGCAGAGCCCCGTCCAGGGAAACAGTACGGAGCCCTTGCTCTTGATTGAGAGCACTATGGGGCCAAAACCCACAGCCTGCTCTAAAGAAAACCCAGTCCAGGGACAAGTTATTTTTAAAAAAAGTTACAATACTTAGCAACTGGTTTTGTAATATATAGCAATGAAGACTTGGATTCTGAGAGCATGGATCTTTTGTGGTCTTATTGTCAGGAAGCAAATTGAAGTTGAAGCTTTGGGGTCAGGACCTGAAGAAGCCAAGTGTCCTGCTGTAGGTCAGCCAGGCCACAGGCTGAGGCAAGGTCCAGGGAGAGCAAAGCCTGGGTGTCTGCTGGCAGGTTCAGAGGTGCTGAAGCCCTGTAGGATGAAGGAAGGCAGGGAGTAGGTTACGGATTGGTCCAGGGAAAATGGCAGAGATGACCTTGTGGACCCTACATCCCTGCCACTCAGCCCAACCTAGACCCCAGAGCTCAGCTGGTTCTCTCTCACTTCAAGACCAAGCCTCATGCCAAGATCCTGGGGTCCATTTAGTTTTAAGAAACCCTGAGGGGTATGATTCCATTAGGATGAAACATCCAGAATAGGTAGATCCATTGAAACAGAAGTAGATTGATGGTTGCCAGGGGTTGAAGAGAGGGCAGAATGGGGAATGACTAGTAATGGGTACCGGGTTTCCCTTTGGGGTGATGAAAATGTTTTGGAACTAGACAGAGGTAGTGGTTTTACTGAATACCGTTGAATTGTTCACTTTAAAATGGTTAATTTTATGTTATGTGAATTTTACCTCAATTAAAACAAAAAAGAAAATGAAAAAGAATCCCCTGGGGGTCCTATTGGAGGTTTGGCAGCAAACTGGCCTCCTCTAGCTGTGCAAATATTTTTGTCTTAATATCTGTCTTCCCTGTGACCAAGCCCCTGCCTTGTATTCCTTCACCAGCACCCCACCCCCAACTCCCAGCCTCCATCCCTCTGCGAGCTTAGATTTTGGGCCACAGGCCACCATGAGGAGCCCGTGCAAGACTGGGCATAGAGGGGCCTGGAAGACAGGGTTAGGGAACTGTGTGTCTGGATGGGTTGGGGAGCAAGGGGCAGTGGGGGAAGCCAGGGTGGAGGCTTTTGAAGTAGTTGTAGTAATCAGAGGGTTTGGGGGGTAGAGGACAGATGGGGGTAAGTGGCCCTGACGGATGGTTTCAGGACCCCCTCTCTAGTGGAGTTCCTTTTGGGTTGAGCAGCAGCCATGCACCTGTGCAAAGTTGATTGGAAACCTTCTGAAGAATAACAGTACAATAGAGATGAAATGCTGTCTGTGGTGCTGAGGGCTCTTGGAGCAGGTGGAGGATGGTAAGGGATGGCTTCCTGGGAGAGATGACTGGAAGCTGACTTTTATAGCAAAAATTGTCAAAGGGAGAGGTCTCCATCATGGCCAAGCTGCTGCGGAGGGGTCCCAGGCATCCCGTCTCCTGGGGCTCAGGTCACCTCACTGCCTAGAAAGTTGATGCCCATCTAGAACTACCTGGTGTGGCAATGTAGGACAAGCACTGGACTGTAAGGTCAGTTTGAGCTGCAAGGTCGGCAGTTCAAATTCACCAGCCATTCCTTGGAAACCCTATACAGGGTTGCTATGAGTCTCAGTGGACTCCCACAGAACTGCCTCCCTGGGAACTTTGGTGGGGAAGAGGCCGTGTTGTTGTGTCTGAGGCTCTGGTGCTGTGGGGAGAGCTATGGGCCCTGGTGGAGAGAGTGGGCCAGGAGTGTGGGCCTGCCTTCCTGCTCCCCAGCCTGGTCCTTTCCTCCGTGTGGTATGCGTGCTGTCTCCATTCCTGGCCTTCCCAAGCGCCTTCCCCTTCTCCCGCTCTCCCTTCCAGTTCACTCTTCCTCTGTTCCCTCCTTGGCCCCCACTCCCACTCTCCCTCCTTCTCCCGGCCTCTTCTTAGCCCTCTGTCTCATTTCTTTTCCTTTTTGTCTGGAAAACAAAGGCGGTCCACGCTGCCAAGGGGAATGAGTTCAAAGAAACAGCAATTTTAGATTTCCTGAGAACTGGAGAGGGTGCGTGCACGTGTGAGTGTGTGCGAGTGTGTCCAGTCGGGAGAACACACCCACACGAGTGCTCACACGCATGATGATGGGCTCCTTCATCATCAGGGTGCCCTAGGGTAGTGGAGCATGTGAGGAGGAAGACCCCACCTGGGACCCTACAGTGGGGAGTAGGGGCTTGCCCTCCTGACCATCTTATGGGTGGGCATGATTATGAGTATTACCCTTTGGATCTGCTGCTTCTCTGATCTGGTAGAAGGGCTGGCTGTGTGCACCAGGCTAGTTTCACTGTGAGCTCAGGTCCACCAAATATCCTTTAACTCACTCTTCCAAATCCAGGAAGCGGGGCACAGCTTTAAGTCTTAGATGTACTCTTGCACCCCGAAATACACCAGAAGGAAAAGTTTGATGTTTTGCAATCAGAAAAATAAATCCAGTGATTCTCCCATCCCCCATCCCTCCCTCAAGGCCTTAATTTAAAACACTATTTTTCCTGGGAAGTGTAATTAGAGCAACATGTTCTTCCTAACGAGCTGGGTGGGGCAGGCAGACAATGAAGCCCTCCCAACCCGCCTGGCTGCCCCGCCTGGAGCTCCCTGAGGAGCCAGATGTGAATGTCCCTTAACTGTCCCCTGCTGGGTGAGGTGGGGCTCTATGGGTTATGGACAGACAGGCCTGACCTAGGCCACTGGAGGGACTTGCCAACACTTCTGCCCTCCCCTGGAAATGAATGTCTGCTAAATGTGGTGGCCTCAGGGCTGGGGAGGCAGTCCTTTTTGTCTCCCTGTACTGAATGGACCAATGGTTACGAATCGGGCTGCGAACCTTAAGGTCAGCGGTTCAAAACTACCAGCCGCTCCGCAGGAGAAAGATGAGGCTTTCTACTCCCGTAAAGATTTACACCCTTGGAAACCCTGCACAGGGTCGCCATGGGTCGGAACCGACTCGACGGCACTTCACAACAACAACAACAACGCTACCAGAGCTCCATCTAAGTGTGGAAATCCTAGGCTTGCCCTGCATTCAGGGTGGGTGGGAAAGGAGTGAAAGGAAGAGTCTGGCCAAAGGGGACTTCATCTAATTAGGCTTATAATAGGTGGCTGCCCTTGAGGTCCCTGTGTGTAGCAAATATGGTTTGTACTTGGCTACTAACCAATTGGTGAGTGGTTCAAACCCACCTACCAGTACCACTGGTGGTTTGCTTGTGTAAAGATGGCAGCCAAGGAAACCCTCTGGAGCTCAGTTCTACTCTGTAACACTAGAGGTCACCATGAGTCTGAACTGACTGCTTGGCAATGGCCCTCAGAGACTCCTGACACACAGAAGGCAGCAAATCAGAATGTAATGGAGGCTTGTAGTCTGAAATTTACTCTGATATTCCCAACCCCACTACAGCCACTACACACCTGTCAACAGATACCTGCCTGTCTGGCAGTCCTGTCTGCTTCTCCAGTTCTGATAGAGTCATAGCAACCCACCTCCACTGAGAGTCACTGGCCTGGGAGGATGCTGGGGGAGGCTGGACCAGAGAAGGCTGAGAGTCTCTGCTGCAGGAACTGGCAGTCTGCATATGCCACATGACCTTGGGAACTTGGGGGCTGCATAGGGTCCCTTAGACAGTTGAGGTTTTAAGAATCAGAGAGTAGAGTTAGAAGAAGATTCTGGAGTGGTTGGCAATGTTTCCTGGGTGACAGAGAGCTTGAACTAGACCCTGAAAGATGTGTCAGGTTCAGGAAAGTGATGAGGGAAGTACATTCAAATAGAGGGAGCTGGGGGCTGGGAGGGGCTGGTGAGGACCCAAAGATGGAGCTGGAGCAGACCAGAGTGTTGGGAGGATTTATTTATCTATCCATCTCCTCACCTACCCACTCACCCATCTTTCTGCCACCCTGTTCTCCCTCCTTTCAGTTATCCATTCACAATCATTTATTTATTGCATGGGGTATTCAGCTGTGGTTTACGTCTTGCAGAACTGCTGGTTTAACCTGGGTCACAGACAGATAAATACGTAGAGCAATGTGTGTTATCATAGGAGGATGCCCAAACAGGTCTGGGAGCCCTGAGTGTGCTTAATGGAATCTCAGGGCACCAGGGGAGATCTTAAGGAAGATCTGAAGTCTCAGTTGGAGGTATCTAAATGAAGTAGGATAGAAGAGCGTTCCAGGAAGAAGACCCAATGAGTTCTAAACCTTGAAGGCTAAAGAGAGTGTGGTGCCTCTTGCCACGGTGGTGTTTAGATGTTCCAGGGATGGGGGTAGTACCTCATCACTCTTTGGGAGCCGGAGGGAAAGTGATCTGGTAAGAGATGAGACCAGAGAAGTCAGCAGGAGCTAGATGAGCACTATTGGGGCCCAAGTCAAAGACTTTGATTTTACTCTGAGGGATTGGAGACCTTTGAAGGCTTTTAAACAGTGAGTGATGTTATTAGAAAGACCACTTTGGCTGCATAGTCTAGCACATGTTGGTTGCTGGGAGATGTACAAAGTCAGGTGCACTTAGGAGGTTCTTGGTGAATCCAGGAGAGAGAGCATGGTGAATTGAACCAAGGAGAGCAGATATGAGAGATAACAGAAGGCAGAATTGTCAAGGCTTTGTGATCCGATAGCCATGGTAACGAGGAGGGGCCTGATATGGCAGAGGGATTTTTGTCTTGATTCCTGCCTAGGTGGATGGTGGGGCCAATTTCTTAGAGAAGAACATTTGAAGAGAGCAGGTTTTAAAGGGAAGATAACAAATCTAATTTTTGACAAGTTCAGTTTGAGAGCCTGCAAGGCACACAGATCTATTGAACAGTAAGAGGTTGGGACTTTGGACCAGGAGCTTAGGAGAAATGATGGAGAAGAGAAGGTCTATGAGAGGGATAGGAACCCTGGTGTTTCAGGGTGAAAGGAGGAGGGGTGCTGCTGAGAAGACTCAGTAAGCAGAATGTAGGAGCAGCCAGAAAGGGACTAGCTGTGTGGAATCATAGGTTTGCTGAAGGGGTGAGACAGGTACGAGTCAAATGTGTCTTCTGGGTTCAGCTATAAACAGGTCGTTGTTGACTTTGGAGAGAAAAGTTTCAGGGGAGTGGGTGTGTGGGGAGATGGCAGAAGCAGAGCGCAGTGTTGGGTTGAGGTGGGAGTGAAAACAAGGGAGGAGAACTTGTGGATGTAGACAGTTCTTGAAACTTCACTGTGAAGGAGGGAAGAGAGTTAGGGAGGCTGAGTTGACGAGGCACAGAGAGGATGGCATGGGTGTATCTGAGAGACATGGGGTTCTTTTAAAGAAGGGCAAGCTCCAGTAGGTAGCACAAGAGATTGAGGAGGAGTAGGTAGAGGTTCAAGGAGCTCTGGTAGTGTAGTGGTTACGTATCGGGCTGTGAACCGCAAGGTCAGCAGTTCGAAACTACCAGTTGCTCCGTGGGAGAAAGATGAGGCATTCTGCTCCCGTAAAGATTAGCAGCCTCGGAAACCCTGTGCAGGGTCGCTATGAGTCAGAACCAATTCCACAGCACATAACAACAACAGGTTAGAGGTTCAGAGGACCACAGAGAGATTAGGTGTCTAAGTTTAATATTAACAGGCTTCCAGAGGGGCAGTGGCATATAGGCTGGCTGGAGGGGGTCCATGGAGACAGGGACCCTGGGGGGACCACAAGGTGGACAGGGATGGTGGCCTTGTGCTGAGGGAGCTGCCCCATGACACACTCTAACTTGTCTCTGCTTGTCTCTCTCTCCTGCCTCCGCTGGCCCCCTGATGCTCCACAGCTGTGTGCACCTGCCCTCTTCCTCCAGGGCCATCTCCACCCGGTCCTAGAGCTCAACCTTCTCCAGGTTGTTGTTTCTCTTTCCTTCTCCATGAACAAGTTCTTGAAAAATGGGTGACCCAAATGTCTACGCACAGAGCTCAAGGGAGCCCAGAAGGAAAGATGGAATGTGGGTATATGGGATAAGAGGAATCAATGGGATGCTGCTCAGAGTTTGGGGGCCTTGAGAGGAAAGTTCCAGAGGGAAACACATTAATGAGTTTTCCTTGGCGATTTCAGGGGAATGTTGCAGCCATGTGGGGAAGGTTTGGTCTTTCTGCCTCCCCACCCTGGGGAGCTTGAGTTCCTTTCCTGGTCCTTTTTTCCTTTTGCCTCTGGGGCTTTTGGCTCTAGGCCCACACTGAGTTGGGCATCAGCCCCAGGCAGGCATGAGTGGGCCACGAGCAAGCGCCAGGCACGGTCCTTCATTTAAAGAGTCCATCACTGTCTGTACAGCCGCTGCAGCTGGTGCTTGGAGTGCCAAGTGTGGGCATCAAGCCAGGGGTCTCCCTATCATGCGGGCCCTGCCTCCCATACTGATAATCCAAGAGGCATAGTCACATAGGCTGTGATACGCATGCGCCCCAGGAGACATGTGCCCAGGCAGCTCTGCCCCCCCTCTCCTCCAGTCTCTCAGACAGCCTAAACATGTTGGTGCTTCCTGCTTCGTGCACCTACCTGCATTGTGCATCTGATGTTCCACACATTCACTCATTCTGCCCTGGTGAGTTAGTAGTAATTATAAAGCCAGTGAAATCTGTTCTGAAACATGCCCTTGATGGGCCAGCTCTTCACACAAGTGTTCTTGGGAAGATCAACAGTAACAGTAAAAGCAAATGGTATTAACAGTTCAGATGATGATTAGTCATTACAAACAAAAACCCAAACCTTTTGCCACAGAGTCAATTGTGACTCACAGAATCATATAGGACAGAATAGAGCTGCTCCATGGGGTTCCCAAGACTGCAAATCTGTATGGAAATAGACTGGTGAGTTTGAACCACTGACTGCAGTTAGCAGCCAATGCTTAACCCACAGTACCACCATGGTTCCTGTCACCTTTTATTAAGTACTTCCTCTGTGCCAGTCCTCTTTGCATTTCCTTTTCTTTGAATTCTCAGGGCATAGGCATTGCTCTCCCAGATCTTCATATGGGGATACTGAGTCGGAGTGGTTTGATAATTTGTCTAAGGTCAAACCGTTAGGAAGTGGCAGGACTGAAACTGAAATGGAGGTCTGTTTGATTCTAGAGCTGGGCTTCTGACCATTACCTGCCAGGGACTATGGTTGGCTGTGAAGTGGCTTGTGTTTGTGAGAAGGTGTAGTATTTTTCTGTTTCCACAATCCATTTCAGGGCATCTGTGGATGGATGCAGCACCCTCTGAGAGGAGCCCAAAGCAAGTTACTTGGAAAATGAAGATTCCATCATGTATTGTATCTGCTTGAGGCAAGCTCTGTAAAGTGTCTAGCACAACTCTTTTCAACATAGGAACCCTGGTAGCATAATGGGTTACACATCAGGCTGATAACTACAAGGTCAGCAGCTCGAATGCACCAGTGGCTCCACAGGAGAAAGATGAGGCTTTCTGCTCCTGCAAAGAGTTACAGCCTCAGAAACTATACAGGGTCACAATGAGTTGGAACCAACTTGATGGCAAGTAGCAGCAGCTAACATTTGTATTGACGTGCAGAGTGTGTACTGCACAAGGTTCAGTGTCTAAGGAAGTGCAATTTCTAGGGTTGTTGTTGTTGTTGTTAAGGGCCGTTGAATTGGTTCGATTCATAGCGGCCCTGTATAGAGTTTCCAAGGAGTGGCTGGTGAGCTGAAATAGCTGACGCTGCAGTTTAAACCAGCCTTGTAGTCTAGTGCATTAACCCGCAGTGCCACACACCAGGACTCCATTCCTAGGATGGGTATCATTTATTTGTATCTGTTGAATGATATCTCACTTGGGAATTCTATTTGTATTTATTAGGAGTCCTGGTGGTGCAATGATTAAGGCTCTTGGCTATGCATTTAAAGGCAGTCCGTTTGAACGCACCAGCCACTCTGTAGAAGAAAGAGATGGCAGTCTGCTTTTGTAAAGATCGGCAGCCTTGGAAACCCTGTGGGGGCAGTTCTACTCTGTCACGTGAGGGTCCCTATGAGGTGGAATCAAGTCCACAGCCGTGGGCTCAGCTTCAATTTGTATTTATTTTAGCCATTTCCCAGTAGATGGCAGTAAAGTGTCTTGCTCTAATAAACTAGGCACCCGATGAAGATTTTCGGACATGGACGTAGAGTCTTAAGAGAGGGACATCTTTCTCTAATTGTCACAAAGGCACCACGTGGGCTAGCAGTGGTTGTCTTATTAAGAGTCTGCATGAACCAGGCACTCTTTCCTATGTGGTAAAGGTATTCGTTTCTTCAAGCCTTGCAATAATGTTAGAGGTTGATAACATTTAACAACCGCTTTGTAGATGAAAATTGAGCCATAAAGAGTGCCATGAATTACTTAACTTCATTAAAGAGACAGGATTCACTCCCAGAGACCACAGAGACTATGCTCCTTATCACTGTGCATCCTTCCTGGGCCTTGGTAGTTGGCTAACCCTAATTCACCATAGTACCTTCTCCCTAACCCCATCCAGCTCCACCCTGCAGTTCTTCATGATTACTGGGGATTTTTGCCCAAGTCTTTTTGGCCAACCCTTGGTGTAGGACTCAGTGGACACTCACTTGCTCCTCCCTGGTCTGTGCTAGTGACCACCAGCTCCCCGCCCCCCCCCCCATGGTGCTTTGTGGATGGGAGTCATTTTATATGCCTTCTTCCCATTTGTGGGGAGCATGGTGCCGATGTAGGATAAGCACTGGACTGCAAATCACAGGTCAGTGGTTCAAGCCCATCAGCGGCTCCAAGGACTTTCTGCTCCTACAAAGTTTTACAGCTTCAGAAACCCTATACATGATCACTATGAGTTAGAACTGACTCAGCATAGTGGTTACAAGTTGGTCTAGTAACCCCATGGTCAGCAGTTTGAAATTACCAGCTGTTCTGCGGGAAAAAGATGAGGCTTTCTGCTCCTGTAAAGATTTACAGCTTCAGAAACCCTATGCAGGGTCGTTATGAGTCAGAACTGACTCCACAGCACACCACCATCACCACGGCACTTAACAACAACAACCACAACCTCCTGTTTGTAAATTGCTCTGGTCTTTCTGGCCCTCAGTGCAGGTTCAACATCCTTCCCTTGGACAGGTGTGGTAAATGGGGTTTGAGGCTGGAGGGTGTGCTGGATGTGGGATGGGTGGCGATGAAATACTAGGGCAATTGGCAAATCAGGAGAGTCTGAATCTGAGGGGAAAGCACTGGTCTTGAGGGAGGGGACATGGCCCCTTTGGGACTGAGAGTGCCACATGCCCAAAGGAGGTTAGAGGGAGAGAGAGGGATGTTGTGGAAGTGCCCGTGTGTATGTGTGTGCGCATGTGTGTGTTCTCTGTGTATATGTGTGTGCTGGGGAAGGGCAGACCCTGAGCAGCTCATGAATGCATCAGAATCTGCATCATGTGACTTGGGTTGCATTTGAGACAGGGTCGTCTAAATTCTGGGCCAAGTTGTTTGAATTGTGACCACGAGAAAGATGGTTCCTGGCAAAAAGTGGCAACGTTCTCATTTCTGCCTATGTGTTTGTCTCCCCACACATGATGTTCTTTCTGTCTCTGTCTTTCTCTTCCTCCCACCTCATCTCGGATCTGCCTGCTGTCCCCTGCAGTCAGAAGACACTGACTTGCCCTACCCGCCACCCCAGAGGGAAGCCAACATTTACGTGGTCCCCCAGAACATCAAACCAGTTCTCCAGAGGACTGCCATTGAGGTGAGCCCAGCTTAGGCAGTACTGGTCTAGCCAAGTGGCCTCCATTCCTGGGACCTTTCCAACACTCTCCTTATTCTGCCCCCAGATCCTGGCATGGGGACTTCGAAACATGAAGAGTTACCAGCTGGCCAGTGTCTCATCCCCCAGCCTCGTGGTGGAGTGTGGGGGCCAGACAGTGCAGTCCTGTGTTATCAGAAACCTTCGGAAGAACCCCAACTTTGACATCTGTACCCTCTTCATGGAAGTGGTGAGCCATACTCTCCTTGCTGTCCCCTTGCAGAATGCTGGTGGCTAACATTTCCATATGGCAGCCTGAGTGCTGTGTCGACTCGCTGCAGGACCCTGAGTAGGTCATGATACTTCTCTGGCTTCATTATTCCTGTTCTGTAAAATGGGGAGGAAGTGTTCACGCTGTCCTCACTGGGAACATTGGAGCCTTTGAGCAGTATGAGTGGGACCAGCTTGTTCCCTTATACACAGATATCAGATCAACAGAAGTCTCGAGAGCTGTTTTGTGGCTGGTTTCCCTTCCCCTCAGGGGCCTGCTAGGGCCCTGACCTTCAGTGATTCCCCCAAGCCTCCCCTGACCAGGTTCATCCCCAGCCTGGCCCTTCTGCCTTGCCTGGGTTGAGCCTCCCAGACCTCTCCAGGTCCTTCAGCTGCCTGGGCCTAGTGGTCCGAGTAAGGCAAGTCTGAGGAAAGGAAAATGGTTGCAAGATGAAAGTGCTATAGAAATTCCAGGCCCAGTGGCTGTCAACAGGAGCCTCCTCTTGGCTGAGCCAAAGCCGCCACCGAAGGAGAGCGTATAAATTATTTCAAGTTGTGTTCAAAGTGCTTTGGGGTGGGGTGGGGGGGGGGAGTGGTAGGAGAAGGAATCTTGGTCTGTAAGCCAATTCTTGAGTATCCACTTGGGGCGGGGGGACTGTCTGTAAGAGATGTTGACTCCTGGGCCAACTTCTCCCCTGTTCTCCCTCTCCAGCCAGGGAGGGTTCAGGGAAAGGCGACTTGCTTTAACTCCTGGCTGAGTTGGATCTATTTGGAAGGTATAAGTTGTGGGAGAACCTCTACACACGGCAGTCAAGAGGCAGACAGAGAGGGTGTGTGGCTTCTCTGCACCATTGGACAGCTCTTGGGCTTGGTTAAGTGCCATTTTGGCTTTATAGCTGTTGGGAGTTATCTGGGGGTTTAGAGGATTTCTTATCACTGCCCTATGAAGAAAGGCCTCCTTCACCCCAAATATAGACTTCCTAGAGAAGGAATCCCAGTCAGTGCCCAGAACTGCCCTTCTTCCTCTCCCCAGATGCTACCCAGGGAGGAACTCTACTGTCCTCCCATTGTGGTCAAGGTCATCGATAACCGCCAGTTTGGCCGACGGCCTGTGGTGGGTCAGTGCACCATCCGCTCACTGGAGAGCTTCCTGTGTGACCCTTACTCAATGGGGAGCCCACCCCCACAGGGTGGCCCAGGTAGGGAGAGGGTCTGCTGGTTGGGAGGGCCTGGGTAGAGGAAACTTCGGAAATAGGCAGGTTTTCCCAGTTGACATATATCCCGAAGTCTTTCTCTTTCTGAGATCTGAATGAGAATGTTGTCTGACCAGCTAGACCAGAAGGCTGAAATCTCACCTTCCTCAGGGTAGAAATATTGATACCAGGAACAGATGACCAGTCCTGTGGGAACTGAGAGGCGAGTGCTCCAGTCGAGGTGGGAGTGGTGGTGGATGAGAATTGAGGAAGAAAGAGATACTGGCAGACAGGAGGAGTAAGGAAGGAGAAGAGAAAGATAAGGAGGGGCGAGAGACAGAATTGGGGAGACAGAATGGGAAGAAAGATGGAGTAGACATAATGGGAAAAGGAAGAAGAAAGTGGGAGAAAAAGAGATGAGGAAGTATGGAGAGACACTGTCTCGTCCCTCAGTTCTCTGGTGCCAGTGGGGGTCACTGTCTGTGGCTGAGGCTTGTGAAGGAATCCCCATCTCCAGCCTGGCTTTGCTCTTTCCACAGACGATGAGAGCTTACTCAGTCCTGGGGAAGACGTGCTCATCGACATTGACGACAAGGAGCCCCTCATCCCCTTGCAGGTAGGATGAGCACTGGTCTCCAAGGAAGACACCAACTCCCATCAAGAACTGGTCTTGAGTACCTCCCTCCACCCTCCATCCCTTATATCTTCCCATTCCTTCTCCTTCACCATACCTTATTCGATAGCCTCTGAAAAACCTCTCTCTGGTAGGAAAATTTGGTTTCTGGGCAAGATCAAATCCATTTTCCCAGGAGCATGGGGAAAATGAAAATGACCCCTCTACCTTGGGTCATGTTGAGTGCTTTCTCCTGAGATCACTCAATAAATCAGGGTGAGAGGAGCAAGTGTGAGGAAAGGAACACAGTGGGTGAGTGACTGGGCCATATGTAGGGTACTACACCTCTGGACGGGTAGTTAGGTACCTCTTCCTAGAAGGCAGATTCATCTATGGGCTTGTGCCTGATGGCAGTTCAGAAAAAGGGGCCTGTTTCAGAAAAAGGGGCCTGTAGCCAAGCTAACAGACCTTCTCCCACCATTCCCACATCCTTCAAGAAGAGAAAGGGAGAAGAGCAGGAAAGGAACCTTATTACTCCAAGAGTATCCATCCTGTGGCCATGTAAGAGTCACCCTTGCTCAGCACCCTAGGACCAGTTATGACCCAGATGCCAATGCCAATGTCATGGCAGGAGGTCTGTGGCATCATTTATAGAGTGAGGAACATTTTCCCCACTTTGGACCAGAGGGTGGATCCAGAGCCTGCAGGGTAGAGATCACCCAGACCTTCCTGCAGTAGAAATGGAAAAAGGCTTCATCAAGATCACCACCATCTGTCACTTTCTGTTCTAGGCTGTCACCCTCCTTTCTGGGTTACAGGATGCTGGTCTTACCCTGCACACACTTCCAGGCCTAGGTAGACAGTACTGGATACTTAAGGCCACCGCTTATTTTTCACTCACGGATGGAGTTGGGACTTCAGAAGGTTTTGCTTTCTTTGAACCATCAATCAAACAACCTCAAGAGCATGAGAGCACACTTACGTACAGGGCTGGGCACAGGATCCTCAAAGCTCAGCTTTAAAGCTTTCCCTGGAGATGTGCTTACAGAGGCTTCATTCTTCATTTAGAATTTTTTTCCGCCTTTTTTTGTTCTCTCTCATCTTTCTGCACCAATTCCAGGGGCATTTCTGCCGTTCAATTCTATGACCTTGTTTCTACAAAGGCAGGAGATTTTACTCTATAGCTTCACTGCTGTGAAGTCCTCAGAAGTCCAGGGCTCTCCTCTTCTCATTTCTTCATGGCTGTACCCCACCACTCCTTCTGTTGGGGATACTTTCTGTCCCTGTCCTCTTGGCCAACTCTTGACCATTCTTTAAGACTCAATTTGCTGTGGACTTCTCTGTGGACTTCTCTGCCTCCTACCTTTCTCCTGCCAGTCTCGCCTATATCTTTGTCATTGAACTTAACTTAGGTTCTACTTATCTTTGTAAATGTCAAATTATTCTCAGTCTCAGTTTAGAGCAGGCACATTCCTCAATCTGTCCTCAGTGTTCAGCACAGGGTATGGCTTGGAAGAGGCATTCAATAAATATCTACCTGGATGAATGGATGGGTGGATAGATGGGAGGATGGATGACTTGCACACTCTTTCCATAGGTCTAAGAAGAAGCCTCTCTTGGCTGGGGAAACCCAAGTAGAAATTTCAGATGGCCCTACATGAAATTCAGATAAACTCAGGGCTGGTGCCTTCTGGCCCAAGTGGGTAATAGTAGCTGATGTAAGCAGATAATTTCCCCCTGACTCTTGGTTGCCTGGTCCTAGCTCCTGTTTTCTGCCTCCTCCGTGGGCCTGAGACTGTGGAGGCCTGCACAGCAGAATTTCTGTTCTGTGTGTATTTCCCTCAAAATGTCTAGAAGCAGACAGAGAGAAAGTCATCCCATCATTGGCATGAATGAACTGGGACCAGAGTTTGAACCAGAGCAGGGACTGTATGCCTTGAGGGTGCACAGGACCACTCTGGGTAGAACTGCTGGGTGGGCAGAGAGTGGGAACTGGGATCTAGGTTCTACACAGGGAGAGGCTGGATCCTGCAGGATTCAGAGGTTAGCAGAGAACAGGAAGAAACAAAGTCAGCCTGCTCTGGTAAAGGAGGCTTGGCCCCTGATGTCATTATCAGTCTCATCTGATGAAGAAGATGAAGCCCTAGGTTCAAGAAGTCCCAAGTCTGGCAAGAAGACTTGCTTGTCTCCAGGAAGGCCTGTCTGATGCAGTCTGACTGGGGCTCTGAAGAAGCCCTCAATCTGCTATCTGGATTTGCATGTGGTTGTCTCTGATATCCACTGATCCAAGTTGACTGTTACAGGATACTTTTTTTTTTTTTTCCCTTAAATGTTTTATTGTAAATTATGTGATAGTTTACATGGGAGAACATTAGTTTTACATTCATTCTATCGTATATCGTCTCATTGCCATGGTTACAATCCCCTCCATGCAATCCTTCCCCCGTACCCCACAGGTCTTCAGCACACAGTTGCTCTCCCTCTCTGGATCTAAAGTCTCCAGCTGCTCCATTGCTCCATGTC
>NW_006408570.1:2625805-2634372 GCF_000296735.1 Chrysochloris asiatica | reverse complement strand
TTGCTTCTGCCACAAACTCCCAAGCTGTAAGTCTTCCAACCTTCTAAATATTCCTTTATATGTGGTTCAGAGTACTGGGACCATTCCCTGAGCCTTCTTGGTCCTGTATTCTGTGTTGTTCTCGGCAGAGCTCGTCACTACACTTTCACCCGATCTGCCATCTGTTCCAGAAGCCTTCAGGATACTTTTTGCTTTCTCATATCATCTAGATTCCCTGTCACTTTGGAGGAACTCGGCACTTCATGGCTGAACCAGAAGTCAGTGGTTCCAGTTCCAAACTGTTTGCCAGATAATTTCTGGCTGTGATTTCATCCCACCATATGCAGATAGAATAGAGGGTCCTGGCCCTTGGGGACTGAAGGGTGACTCGAAGTCAGGGAGAATTTGGATTTGCCTGGATGCTGTTTTCCCAACCCATGTCTCTCGGCATCCTGGCTTCTTCTCTTGGCTGGTGCAGCCCCCCGCTGCTGCGCTCACCATGTCCTGGCTGTGAACCTAACTTAGGGCTTCAAATATGCTCTTGCCACATATGGGCCCCTATCTTGTCCCTTCTCATCTCACTCCTCAGTTACACTGTGTCTCTGCTCGTGAAACCTGCTGATTCTCCTATGACCAGCTCCTGGGATCAAGCCTACCATGCATTTTGCAAAAGTCACCTCAGTTCCTTTCCTGATACTTAGGTTACCAACTGACACTCATAAGGAACAGTTTTTGGCTTTCTAGAAATGCTTTCGTTTGTATGGAGAGTGGACAACTTTGGAGATGATTTAAAATGTATGTGGAAGGCAGATGCTCGGCCTTTCAGGTCAGCATGCATGAGAGAGAAGGAAAGATGGAGGAGAGAAAGAGAGAGAATGAGAGCAAGTGTGTATGTTAAGTTGTTAAGGGTGCTGGGCTGAAGATGTGTCCAGGCCTGGTAGTGACCTTGCAAGAATTGTGCCTTGCATGTTGAACTTTCTGAGAGCCTGACTGAGGGAAGATCCTCTGAAGGAAAACAGTGGTTTGTGCTTTATTCCATCTACTCCTCTGCTATTAAATCTTTATTACCCTCTGATTACAAATACATATTCATTACTTACAAAGAGCTCTGGTATCGTAATCGGTAATGAATGAGTTGGACTGTTAACTTCAGGGTCAGCAGTTTGAATCTACCAGTAGCTCAGGAAAAGATAGATAAGGTTTTCTGATCCTGTAAAGCTTTATAGCCTTGGAAACCCTATACAGGGTCATATGAGTCGGAACTGACTCAATGATATACCACAACCACAACAAACACCGTTATATACAATCTGGAAAATATTGAAAAACAATGAATATGTAGAGATCACCTACCTCTAAGCATGCAGTCTGAACTAACTACAAACATTTTAGTCTCTGTTCTTTTCTTCCTGCTCTTCTTGTTTTGTCTTCGATGCCAAATTTAATGTCTGTTCTATCTTTTAAACAAAACTGGGGTGTTGGCTTACTCATATGCTTTTTCGTTAAACTGGTTCTTGGTTTTCTGGTTACAGAGATGAGAACAAAAACAGTGTGTAGGAACAAACACACAGAGAACATGTTGCAGACCCCCATCCCTATGCCCTGTCAACTCTCTCTGTTCCCTGCAGAGGGTCTTGAGGTCCAAAGATGCCCTTAAAATAGAGGTAACTCCCCTCCCATCTCACACCTCGCTCACTTTCTAGGCACTGAGAGATCTCTGTTGTGTCCGGGGTGACTGTTGCATAGCGTTAAGAGAGAAGAGAGAAGGGGAAGGAGAAATTGTTGAGATGAGGAAATGTATGTGCTGAGGAGAAATACAGAGAAATGGACACTCAGGAGGGTTCTACTCTAGCTAGGAGAGAGATGAGTGGTGTCTGCCATCTCCAATGTGCTACTCAGCGTGACATCAAGTAAGGAAATATTTTCTTAACGAGGATACCAAAATCTTGAACTCTCTTGGCCCTGGGAGGTCAGCATGGGCTAAGTAATCAGTCAGTGATGTGTCTCTAAGGAGGGGCTAGAGAAGACCTCAAAGACCCACTAGGCTTTGAATAGAGGAGGAGGAGAGACGGCTTCCTAAATATGCTGTTGCCTATCAGGAAAGTGGGAGCACAGTGGCTCTGTAGGGTAAGTACTGGACTGCTGACCAAGGTCGATGGCTCCAGCCCACTAACTGCTCTGTTGGAGAAAGATGAGGTTTTCTGCTCCCAAAAAGCTTTGCAGCCTCAGAAACCCTATACAGGATTGCTATGAGTCAGAACTGACTGGATGGTACCTAACAGCAGTAACCACCGGGAAAGTACCCAAACAGTCCAAGGGCCCGGTACTTTCCTTACAAGAGGGACTGTGTGTGTACGAATGTGTGGTGAGGGTGTGGGGGTGATGGGGTGTGTGAATGAGTGTGTTGTGCTGGGGTGTTTGTGTATAAGTGTGTGATAGTGGTGGGTGTGTCTGTATGTGATTGTGTAGGTGGTATGTATGTGTAGGAGTATGTGGTGGGCATGGGGTGTGTGTGTGAGTATGTGGTGATGGTGGGTGTGTATATGACTGTGGTGGTTACAGGGTGTGTCCATGTGTGGTGGTGTGTGAGTGTGTGGTGGTGGTGGGTGTGTACATAAATAAGTGTGTAGTGGTCACAGGGTGTGCTGTGTGTGGTGGTGGTGGTGGTGTGTGAATGTGTAGTGGTGTGTGAATGTATGGTGGTGGGTGTGTACATGAGTGTGTGGTGGTAGTCATGGGGTGTGTCCGTGTGTGTGAGTGTGTGGTGGTAGTCATGGGATGTGTCCGTGTGTGGTGGTGTGTGAATGTGTGGTAGTGGGTATGTACATGAGTGTGTGGTTGGTCACAGGGTGTGTCTGTGTGTGGTGGTGTATGGTGGTGTGTGAGTGTGATGGTGGGTGTGTACATGAGTATGTGGTGGTCACGGGGTGTGACCGTGTGTGGTGGTGTGTGAGTGTGGTGGTGGGTGTGTACATGAGTATGTGGTGGTCACGGGGTGTGTCTGTGTGTGGTGTTGTGTGAGAGTGCTGGGTGTGGAGATTATTGAGGAGCCAGGTCTGGCAAACTCTGCTGGAGGAAGGTCAGGCCTGTTCCCCACACCTCTGGCTGGTGAGGGCTGCCGGCTCCCAGTCCTCTGGCCTGGGCTCATTTGGAACTTTCTGCTCTCATTATAGTTTCCAGGTCACAGTGAAAGTGGGAAGGTGTTTCTTGAACCTGAGTGGTAAATTATGCCAGGTCCCAAAGGGGAACGTGTAATTTCTGAAGCTCCATCAGTTCTTTGGAATACTATGTTTAGTTTAATTTTTTTCTCCCTCTTACTCTGGTGAACTGCTGGTTTCCCTCATACCTTTCTTAAAACAGAACTATATTAAAAATAAAAACAAGGCTTCTGTAGGGTTCAGGATGAGAACAGGAAGGCAGAGCCACTGCCCAGTTGGGCTAGCGTCTGGCTGGTTGGGGACTTCGCCTACAGTTCATCTGGTCTTTTCCAGGCTCACTGCATGCCCACCAACATGTGGTCATTGCCCCTGAGCCATCTCACAGCCCAGCTGAGTACCCATCAGCCATCTGCCTTTCTGCCTGTGCCTCCAGCTCTGAGCAGCTCTGAGTGCAGGGGAGGGTTCCAGTCAGCAGGGTTCTCTCCACACAGCACAGAGGGCCTGTGGGTTCCATGCTCTAGGTTCCAGCAGGTCTTTATCTAAGCCCTTCTAGGTCTCCATAGGGTACCATCTCCCAAGAACTTCCTGCTGAGGAAGGATGACAGGATGGGATTTCCTTCCAGAAATTCCTGCTTGGGCTCAAAGGCAGGGAAGGTCTATCCGTAAGAGCTCTAGTCCTTGCTGCTCACCTAACCTCTCCTCCTTTTTTGCTTCCTCAGGCCCTGCTTTCCTAATCTCTATGCTGTGTCCTGAATGTGCTGTCTTCTTGACTCCTCTCACCTTTGCAACTGTTATTTTCCCTACCTAGAATGCATCTCCTTCCCTTGTCCACTGAGTAGACTGGTACTTATTCACCCAGGGCCCCATCACCCTCCCTGGACAACTAGGGTAACCTCTGAACAAGTCTAGTCCTGATGCCCCGATCCCTCCTCAATCTTGCAGCTCAGGGATTCACCCTGTGAGGTACTGGGAGACTGCAAGCAAGCGTTTGATGCCCAGAAAAGAAAGCAGGTTTTCTACAGTATAAGGATGGCAGGCTGGACTATAAGATGCTTAAAGTTCCCCCTGATCTAGGGTTTTGGGTGAGTCCTAGGATGCCCTGGTTCTTGTCCTTGAGGAGAGCAGATTTTGAAACTCAAAATTGCGTGGGAACCATGCCCACAAAGAGCTGGCCCAGTGCTGGGTGGGTTGGCCCAGATGCTTTCCAACCCTGAGGTGTTGGAAAGTCAGGCACTCCTGAGAGGATGACATTGAGTTAGCGGGTGCCAAGGGCAGTGAGAACGTGGGAGAGAAACAGGTACTGACTGAGTGCCTTCCGTGTGCCGCATCCTGAGCTGGGTGTGCACGCCCTTTGCCTTATTCCTAGGACAGTTGCATTGTGAGGTAGGCTATGAGAAGCTAGCAGGTTTGGCCAAGATCGCATAGGTGGTAGAGCCATGGAGCCGGACTTGGCCAACTCCAAACCATGCTCTTTCTCCAACCCTTGCTGCTTCCCTGGAAGGGGAGCAGAGGGCACTTGGCTGGAAGAGTCCCACCTTCTTGATGCTGTCCAGTTTTCCCAGAAGTGCTTTCTCTAATCCTGTGGCTAACCAGCATGTTTAATTTGTAGCTTGCAGACGGTCTGTCGGGTTCGGCCCCCATTAACATGGCAGCTTCTCCATCCAGTCCTCATGTATGTATTGTTTACTTGCTCGTGGGCTCCTTCACTTCCCCTGGGGGGTGGGGGTAGGGAGTAGAATGGGTGCAGGGGAGGGAAGAATGGGAGGGGAGTGAGGGAGGTGTTTCCTGAACCCCAGCAAAAAGCAGTCATCTCTCACTCCCCAGTGCAGTGAGGGAGGGACGGGAGAAAGGCATGGGGTAAGTTCTCAGAAACTGACAGCCCTGTTGTTAGCTCCTGGAACATTCTGGGGTTTATCTGAATCCTGTTTGCTGATGTGAGGTTTGAGGGGTTGGGTGGGGTCATATGGACCAGTGGGAGTCGGGAAATCTCTAGATAAATCCTGGCTATTGGAACAAGCAGACTACTTTTCTCTGTTCCTCTCAGTTGCATGGAAGGTTTGTGTGAGTGAGGAACTCCCAGCTGTCCCAGTAGATTCTGAAAGGTCTGTTGGAGGCCAATGTTCACCCTATAATTCACAGCAGGGCTACTTTCTGCCTGCTCAGCTGATTTTTCTTGGTGTCATAGGCCCCGATTGGCAGATGACTTCCATGTCTCCTCTTCAATATGCATTCATGAAGCCCCTCACTGAGGGCCACTGGGAGCCTCTCACCTTCTGGGGAAGGTGTATGAGATAGGAGTAGCTAAAAGAGCTAAAAGGCAGTGAGTTAAATTCCATTCCCAATGCCAAGGGTAGATACTCTTATATTGAATGCCTTATGGGCTGAAATAAGAAAACAGGACTCTAGGAGGAGGCAATCTATAGTTTTATTTTTATTTTGTAAAAATTTATCCATTGTGGGAAACACAACAAAATATAAGACCAAAAGTTAAAAATTTTCTCTTACTACTTAGAGAAAAATGCTATTAAGGTCTTGGTGCATCTATACTTAGGGATACTTTTAAAGCATTTGTACAGCTTTTAAAAAAACAAAATTGGAATGATATTATGCTTTTTAATAATCTGACCATTTCTTTAAACTTGAAAGCATATTATGAATATTTTTCCACATCTTTATGGTTTTCTTTTTAAAGATAATGGCTCCATGTTACTATATTACATTATATGTATATCCATTAAGTTTTAACTATTATCATTTTATTTGCTAATTTCCACTGTTGTCTTCTTTTCTGTCTCATAAAAGAGTTTTCTTTGATTTTTTTGCAAGCATATTTTATATAGATCCAACTCATGTCTAACCCTGGTATGGAACTGTAAGATAAGCACTGGACTGCTAACTCCTAAGGCCAGTTGGTCAAACCCACCACCTGTTCCTTGGAAACCCTATGCAGGGTTGCTTTGAGTTGGAACAGACTTGATGGCACTTAGCAACAACATCAACAACCCATTTCTTATTAGATTTATTCTTAGGCATTTTATATCATTTGCTGGTTATGAGTCGGTTCTGACTCATAGCAACTTTGTATAGGGTTTCTGAGACTGTAAATCTTTACAAGAGCAGCAATCCTCATCTTTCTCCCTAGGAACAGCTGGTAGTTTTGAACTGCTGACTTTGAGGTTAGCAGCCCAATTCATAACAACTACGCTATTTGTTGAGCTTCAAAATGGAATGATTTTTTTCCTTATGACATTGTGTAACTGTTGCTGTTGTTAAGTGCTGTAGAGTTAGTTCTGACTCATAGCCACCCTGTGTAAGGGTCTCTGAGGCTGTGAATCTTTGCAGGAGCAGAAAGCCTCATCTTTCTCTCATGGGGCAGCTGTTAGGATTGAACTGCTGACCTTGTGATTCATAGTCCATTGCTTATTCTGCAGAGCCACTGTGCTCCCAAGCTCTTTTTTCAGTATAGGGGAAAACAGTATTTTTGTATGTCTTCTTGAAAATGAAGCTCTGGTAGTGTAGTGGTTACGAGCTGGGCTGCTAATCTCAAGGTCAGCAGTTTGAAACTACCAGCAGTTCCACTGGAGAAAGATGAGGCTTTCTGTTCTCATAAAAATTTACAGCCTGGGAAACCCTACACAGGTTTTCTATGAGTCAGAACCGACTCCACAGCACATAACCACCACTTGGTAACAGACTAGTATCTAGTTCTTATAGTTGAGTTGGTTCCGACTTCTTTCTAATAGTTATACCTTATTCCTTTTCCAGGAGGCCCGGTGTGGCAATGTGGGTTAATGCGCTGGACTGCATGGTCACTTTGAACCGTAAGGTCGGTGGTTCAAACTCACCAGCCGCTCCTTAGAAATCCTATACAGGGTCGCTATGAGTGGGTACCGACTTGACAGTACTTAACAACAACATTCCTTTTCCAGAATAACATTTGATCATTGAGATGCTAGCAGGCAAGTTTGCTTAGTCACTAGTTCTAATGAGAATGCCACTACCATTTGCCTGTTGATTATGATTTTTCATTTTAGATAGATAATCTTGATTTTGTTAAGGTTGTATCCTTCTTGTCATAGTTTATTAATAGCTTAAAATTAGTTTAATATGAGAGTGTAACTCTGTAGGATAAGCACTGGACTGCTAACTACAGGGTTGGTGGTTCGGACTCACCAACCACTACTCAGAAACCCTATACAAGGTTGCTGTGAGTGGGAACTGACTGAGCAATACTTAACAACAGCAGCAGTTTGACATTTGTCAAGATTATTGTATTGTCTTCTTTTGTCCGATTAATGTAATGCATAATTAATTGACCCGCATTCCTGGGATAAACCCCAATTGGTTAATTGGCCATGGGATTATAGTTTGTTATAATAGAAAGCAATCAAGATAGGTTGATGAATTAAAAAAGTATGTTAAACAAGAACTCATTAAAAGTCATACATATATACCACAAACATTTTATTTCTAACCACACTTCTGTGCCCTCATTTGTCAGTATTTGTCATGGTGCCAAGACCCCTTTGAATTCCAGTGTCATGTCATCTCTTTGATATAAACCACATTCAGAATGTACTACCTGTGAATTTTAGCCTTAGGTTTATTAAAATTAAATGAGAACTTAGTGATACCTACAAAAAAATCTGAGTGTGGAGGTCTTTTAAAGTTTAAACTTCCCCCAAACTTATGTCCTCTCACTCGTACTTAATTTTCCCTTTCTTCCACTGTTTGTTTAAAAGCTTTTGTTGTGAATTGAGTGATAGTTTACATGGGAGAACATCAGTTTTACACTCATCCTATCGTATTCATTTCATTGCAATGATTACAATCCCCTCCATTCATCATCATTCAACAGTACTTTCTTCTAGTCCCTCTGTGTTTTCTTTTTCTGTTGTACACATTGTACATAATTTTCAACATGCAAAATATCAAAAGCATTACATTAGCTTTCCCATAGACTCCTGTCGACCTCATGATGAGAGAGAGAAGAGGAAAGGCTGGTTGGTCTGATGTTTGGGAAGGCTTGAGAACTACTGAGCCCATGAACATTTACCTAGCAGCAGAGGACTAGAGCTCAGAGTGAAGCTTCCAGCTGATATGAAGTGGGGGAGATGCATAAGAATGCCCAAACTTGCAGATAGTACCCATTTGATCCAGCTTTGATGGCTTGACCAGAGCTCGACTTGTTGTTAGGTGCCATCGAGTAGGTACCGACTCATAGCGACCTTATGCACAGCAGAACGAAACACTGCCCGATCCTGGGCCAGCCTCACTACTGTTGCCATGCTTAAGTCCATCGATGCTACCACTTGGCCAAACCATCTTATTGGGAGTCTTCCTCTTTTTCTCTGACCCTCCACCTTACCAAACATGATATCCTTCTCCAGCAACTGGTCTCCCCTGACAATATGTCCGAAATATGAGAGA
>NW_006408570.1:2613367-2618112 GCF_000296735.1 Chrysochloris asiatica | reverse complement strand
CATTAAGAAGACAAGAAAGAAGGAAATGGTCAAAATGGATGTCAGAAGAGGCACTGAAACTTGCTCTCCAGCGTAGAGATGCTAAATCAAATGGAAGAAATGAGGTACAAGAGCTGAACAGAAAATTTCAAAGGTCAGCTTGAGAAGACGATGTCAGATAGTACAATAAAATTGCAAAGATCTGGAGTCAGAAAACCAAAAGGGAAGAACACGCTCAGCATTTTTTAAGCTGGGGGAACTGAAGAAATAAGCCTTGACTTTTGTTATTGAGGGATTCCCTAGGAAAATTATTGAATGATGCGGAAAGGATCAAAACAAGATGGAAGGAATATATAGAATTCCTTCCAGTATACCAAAAGGGAAAGGTTGATGGTCAACCATTTCAAGAGGTAGCATATGGTCAAGAGCCAATGATACTTAAGGAAGAAGTCCAAGGTGCATTGACGGAACTGGCAAAGAACAAGGCACCAGGAATTGATGGAATAAAAATTGAAATCTTTCAAGAAAGTGAGGCAGCACTGGAGACACTCACTCATATATGCCAAGATCACGATTGTCACAATTGTAAAGGTAGAAGTTTTGTAGCAAAAAAAGGGGAGTAGTTAATCTTACAGTCCAGAAACAGAGGACCCTAGGACCATCAAGAGAGGAACGCACAAATAGAATGCGGGACCTTTTTCCAGAGAAGCAGCAGCGCCAGAGATAGAGGCAGAGATGGGGACATGGAGAGGGGGAGCGGCTAAGGACTTTAGATTCATCAACTAAGAAGAGAAGTGGGCAGGAGCAGACTTGCAGAATGTGCCCCTTGGAGATGCAAATTATTATATATGCCTGAGTGGGTTTTTTTGTTTGTGTGTTTTTAAAAAAAGCTAAAGTGGATAGAGAGAAATACTTTTAATTGATGGTATATGGAGGGGATTAAGGAGCTCTGGTAGCGTAGTGGTTACGAATCGGACTGTGAACCTTAAGGTCAGCGGTTCGAAACTACCAGCCGCTCCGCGGGAGAAAGATGAGGCTTTCTACTCCCGTAAGGATTTACACCCTCGGAAACCCTGTACAGGGTCGCTATGGGTCGGAACCGACTCGACGGCACTTAACAACAACAACATGGAGGGGATTATAATCAATGTAATGAAACAAGTTATATGAATTGTTGAATATGAAATTGATGATGTGCCCTGTAAACTTTCACTCAATCCACAATAAAAACCTTAAATTAAAAATAAAAAAAAGAAATTCGGAAAACAACTATCTGGCCAACTGTTTGGAAGAGATTCATGTTTGTGCCCATTCCAAAGAGAAGTGTCCAATGGGAAGCAGAAATCATCGAACAATACCTTTGATATTCCATGTGAGTAAAGTTTTACTAAAGGTAATACAGAATCGGCTGTAAGCATACATTGACAGAGAACTTCCAGAGGTTCAAGCAGGATTCAGACGAGGACGTGGAAAGAGAGCTATCATTGCTGATGTCCGATGGATCTTGGCTGAAAGAAGAGAATATCAGAAAGATGTTTACCTGTGATTTATTGACTATGCAAAGGCTTTCGATTGTGTGGATCATGACAAACTATGGACGACATTGCAAAGTATGAGTATTCTGGAACACTTAATTGTGCTCATGAGGTTTCTGTACCTGGACCAAGAGGCAGTTGTTCAAACAGAACATGGGAACACTGGACGGTTTAAAATTAAGAAAGGTTGTGATAGGGTTGTATTCTTTCACCACTATGGATGTAGTAGCTCAAAATACCAACTGAGAGGGAAGGAGCCTTCATATCAAGAATGAAAGATATCCCCTGGGTATACAGGGTTGATAGGGATGGGCAACTTAGACATTAACTACCTAAAATGGGGAATAGGGGGAGAGGCCATAAAAGCACAAAGTAGCTGGCTTACAAAATTTCAAGAGGGAATTTAGTTTAAGAGTCTGTGGGGGAAGGTAGAATCCCCACTAAATAGTTTTCATCTTGTCTGGGTGGGTCTGGTAAAAGGAGATGGGGATAGGATTCTTTTGATTCAATGGTGAGTAATTGTTATGACTAATTGTGATGGTCACATCTGTAACGGTAGAAGTTTTTTAACATAAAGTGGGGCATAGTTAATCTAATATTCCAGGAACAGAGGATCCTAGGACCATCAAGTGAGAAGAGCATGAGCGGAATGTGGAATCCTGTTCAGAAAAGCAGAGACACCAGAGATGGAGGCAGAGATAATAGCATGGAGAGACAGAGCAGCTGAGGACTCTAGACTCATGGAAAGAGAAAGACTGTATGCTGGTGGCCAGGAGGCAGGCTTGCAGAATGTGCCCTTTGGTTGTTGAATTGATTATATATTTCTGAGTGTTTTTGTGTACATCAAAAAAACACCCCAGAAGGAATAAAAGCAAATACTGTTAAATGATGATGCATGGAGAGGATTGTAATCATTGCAGTGAAACAAAATACGATAGAATGAGTGCAAAACCAGTGTTCTCCTATGTAAACTATCCCTCAATTCACAGCAAAAGCCTTAAAAAAAAAAAAAAATTACGTTAGCTTTCATAGAAACAATGTCCTTTCTTTTTACATTGAAATTTTATAGGTTTTTATAATATTTTACTGAAGTATCTACCTAATTATCATATTAGTACAATGGGCATAAATAGGTCATGGAGCAAACACAATTGACATTTAAAAAACCAGCAATAACTTTTTATTGTCAACTGAGTGTAGGTTTCCATTGAACAGTTCTTACACATTTTGTTTCTCTATTGATTGCAACCCCAGGATGCAATATCACTTATCCTACTTGCTCCCTGCGTTTCCTGTTTCCATTCTGCCTTCTTTCCTATCCCTTCTGAACTTTGTCCTTGGGTAGATGTTGCCCTTTTGATCTCAAATGGTTGATTATTCTAAGGTGTGTTTACTTCTCTAGTGTTATTTTCTCCTTACAGGTTAGTTTTGGCTGAAAATTGAGCCATGGGTATGACTAAAGGTCATAATCTGTGGGGTTTCACCAATCCCTGTCTGACCAGTAAAACTGGTCTTTTAAAAATATGATTTTGAATTCTTTTGCACATTTTCTCCCACTCTATCCCAGACCTTTGTATGTGATCCCTTTCAGAGCAGTTGGTAATGGTAGCCAGGGATGTTCTAGTACTTCTGGCTTTAGGGTAGTGGAGACTGATGTTCCAATGGTTGATTGGCATAATTATTTTCATGTGTCTCTGATTTTCTTCACTCGTCTTTCCTCTGGATGGGGAGCCACCAATAGTTGTACCTTAGTTGGCTGCTCACAAGCTTTTAAACCCCAGTCGCTACTCATCAAGGCAGAATGTAGAACATTGTCTTTGTGGACTATGTTACACCAGTCGATCTTGGTCACCCTGAGAAAATGGCCCTGAGCCCACAGATCCAGTGATTCATTCTCTTAGGGTATTTGGTTGTCTATGAAGTTTCAATAACTTCGCCCCCTGTATGTTCTACCACATTCATGAATATATGTGTAGCATGTACCAGTAGCCTTTGCCAAACCTATAGGTGTGTGTTTGTAGGTATGCTTCTGCTTTACCTCTCACTCCCATTCAGTCTGCACATCTACCCAGGCATTTACTTGTAGATCAACATTATTGCAGGATTGGGTATATAATAATATTTACTTCTGTTGCTTTTAACTCTTACAGTCTTTCCTAGTGTCTTCCCCTGCCTCCATCATTTTTTGCACACTTCCCTCTTATTGTATATTACCTTTCCCTTCACACATGTCTACCCTCTAGCCCTGGTGTGGCGCTGTGGGTTAATGTGCCAGACTGCCAAGCTGTTTGAACTACAAGGTTAGTGACCCGAACTACAAGGTTGGTGACCCAAGCTCACTAGCTGTTCCTCAGAAACCCTATACAGGGTTGCTATGTGTCGGAACTGACTCGATTGCACTTCAAAACAACAACAACAACAACCCTTTAGCCAGTAACTTACCCTTTCTTCTCTTCCTAGTCCTGGTAACCATCAAAGAATATTTTGTTTTAGTGTGAAAACCTTTTCTTATGTTTTATAATAATGATCTCATACAATAGTTGCCCTTTGGTGATTGACTAATTTCACTCCGCATAATATCCTCCAGGTTCATCCATGTTATGAGGTATTTTGCAGATCCATTATTTTTCTTTAAAGTTGTATAATTTCATTATGTGTATGTACCGTAGTTTGTTTATCCATTCTTCAGTTGATGGACATTTAGGTTGTTTCCATCTTTTTGTTATTGTGAATAGTGCTACGATGAAAATGGGTGTGCATATATCTATTTGTGTCTTGACATTTATTTTATTTATTTATTTTTTATGGCACTTATTTTTGTATCATGTATACTAAGTAGAGGGATTACTGGGTCATGTGATATTTTTATTTACGACTTTTTGAGGTGCACCATATCATTTTCAACAATGGATGCAACATTTTACAGTCCCTCGATCAGTGTTTGAAGGTTCCAGTCTCTGTACACCATCACCAGCATTTGTTTTTTAACTTTGCTATTAGTGCTAGGGTGAGATGATACCTCATTGTTGTTTTGATTTGCATCTCACTAATGGCTAATGATTGTGAACATTTCTTCATATGTTTTTTTTTTTTAATGTTTTATTGTGAATTGTCTGATAGTTTACAAGGGAGAGCATTAGTTTTACATTCATTCTATCATACATCATTTCATTGCCATAGTTACCATCCCGTCCATGCATCCTCACCCAACCAAAGGGTATACCCTGCAAG
>NW_006408570.1:2567058-2613089 GCF_000296735.1 Chrysochloris asiatica | reverse complement strand
CATCTGCATTTCATTTCATCAGCCCTTCCTGGACAGGCTGGATACTATTCACTGGAGACTCTAACTTCCTCCATGCCCTTTGGATCTAGGTTCCCTCCATGCCCTTTGGATCTAGCTTGTAAGACAGTCACTTCTTAACTTTGAATCCCTTCCCCCATTTTGGGTAGCCAATGTTCAAGTTACCCATCCCTATCCACTCTTTATGTGGAGGGGGTGGGAATAATTCTTGCAGCAGGCATTTGTTTCCTTTTTTGTGCTACTGCATTTATGGGTGTAGGTTCTTCATATGTTTTTTGACTGCTTGAATGTCTTCTTTGGTGAAATGTCTGTTTATGTCCTATGTACATTTTTAAGCTGGATTATTTGTGTTTTTCTTGTTGATGCATATACAACTGACACTTGACTTGTTAAACATAAAACTCTACTGGGAGCTTCAGTGGGTATCCTAGATTAGCTCAGGCATTTAGCTGGCTTTAAACCTTAGATGAGAGGATGCATAGCTTTATAAATCCTGGTTAAGAAAGAGTTTCTAAGAACTTCTACTATATATGGGGTACTTTAAAAAGTTCATGGGAAAATTCATCTTTTTAAAATTCTATTTTACCTTAAATTTTTGAAACTTCTTCGTATTATTGAGTTGATTTGCTGTTACTTATTTAGGATTTTTATATCTCTATTAATGTTGTTGTTGTCAGGTGCCATCAAGTCAGAACTGACTCATAGTGACCCCATGCACAGCAGAGTGAAACAATGTCCGATCCTGGGCCAACCTCACTACCACTGCCACACTTGATGCCATCAAAGATGCCACCTGGCCGATACATCTCTTTGGGGGTCTTCCTCTTTTTCTCTGACCCTCCATCTTACCCAGCATGACATCCTTCTCCAGCGACTGTTCCCTCCTGACAATATGTCCAAAGTATGAGAGACGAAGTTTAGCCATCTTGGCCTCTAAGGAGCACTCTGGCTGCACTTCTTCCAAAACAGATCTATTGGTTCTTTTGGCAATCCATGGCACTTTTAGTATTCTCCTCCAACACCACAATTCAAAGGCATCAATTCTTCTACGATCTTCCTTATTCACTGTCCAGCTTTCGCATCCATATGAGGTTATTGAAAATACCATAGCTTGGGTCAGGCGCACCTTAGTCCTCAAGCTGATATCTCTTCTCTTCAACACTTTAAATAAAGTTCCTGTGCAGCAGATATACCTAATGCAATACATCGTCTGATCTCTTGACTGCTGCTTCCTTGAGTGTTGATAGTTGATCCAAGAAGAATGAAGTCCTTGACAACTTCAATCTTTTCTCCATTGATAAGAATGTTGTTTATTGATCCAGTGGTGAGGATTTTTGTTTTCTTGACATTGAGATGCAATCCATACCGAAGGCTGTGTTCTTTGATCGTCATCAGTAAATGTTTCAATTCCTCTTCACTTTCAGCGAGCAAGGTTGTATCAACTGCATATCGCAGGTTGTTAATGAGTCTTCCTCCAATTCTGACGCCATGTTTTTCTTCATAGAACCCAGCCTCTTGTATTATTTGCTCACCATACAGGTTGAATAAGTATGGTGAAAGAACACAACCTTGTCGCACACCTTTCCCATTTTTAAAACATTCAGTGTTTCCATGCTCTGTTCGAACAACTGCTTTTTGGTCCAGGTACAGATTTCTCATGAGTACAATTAAGTGTTCTGGAATACTCATACTTCTCAATGTTGTCCATAGCTTGTCATGATCCACACAATTGAAAGCCTTTGCGTAGTCAATAAAGTATAGGTAAACATCCTTCTGATATTCTCTGCTTTCAGCCAAGATCCACTGGACATCAGCAATGATATCTCTCATTACCCGGCCTCTTCTGAATCCAGCTTGAACCTCTGGAAATTCACTATCAATGTACGATTGTAGCCGTTTCTGTATGACCTTTAGCAAAACTTTACTCGCTTGAGATATCAGAGATTGTCTGATGATTTCCGCATTCTGTTAGGTCACCTCTCTTTGGAATGGGCATAAATATTGATCTCTTCCAATCAGTCGGCCAGATAGTTGTCTTCCAAATTTCTTGGCAGAGATGAGTGAGTGCCTCTTGTGCTGCCTCACTTTCTTGAAAGAGTTCAATTTTTATTCCATCAATTCCTGGTGCCTTGTTCTTTGCCAATATTTTCAATGCATTTTGGACTTCCTCCCTGAGTATCATTGGCTCTTGATCTTGTGGTACCTCTTGAAATGGTTGAACATTAACCATTTCCTTTTGGTACAATGACTGTGTATTCTTCCATCTTTTCTGGATGCATTCTGCATCATTCAATAATTTGCCCAGAGAATCTTTCAGTAAGGAAAGTCAAGGCTTGAATTTTTTTTTCAGTTCCCCTAGCTTGAGAAATGCTGGCTATATTCTTCCCCTTTGGTTTTCTAATTCCAAATCTTTGCATATTTTATTATAGTATTTGGTTTTATCTTCTCAAGCTGATCTTTGAAATTTTCTCTTCAGCTCTTGGACCTCTTCAATTCTTCCATTCTCTTTAGCTTCTCTACGCTGGAGAGCAAGTTTCAGTGTCTCCTCTGGCATCCATTTTGACCTTTTCCTTCTTTCTTGTCTTCTTAATGACTTTTGCTCTCTTCACGTATGATGTTCTTGATGTTATCCCACAACTCTTCTTAGTCCATGAATCTAGAGTCCTCAGAGGTGCCCCTTCTCCATGTCCCTATCTCTGCCTCCATCTTATTAATAAGTACTACTTTTTAGGTTGGCTTTTGATGGTGGCTGTGTGCTGTGGAGTCAGTTCTGACTCATAGCGACCCTATACAGGGTTTCCGAAGCTGCAAATCTTTATGGGAGCAGAATGCCTCATCTTTCTCCCGTGGAACAGCTGGTAGTTTCGAACTGCTGTCCTTGCAGTTTGCAGCCTGATTCGTAACCACTATGCTACCAGAGCTCCTTGATAGGTATAGCCTATTGTCTGAAGGAGTCCTGGTGACATTGTAGGATAAGAACTGGGCTGCTAACTGCAAGGTTGGCAGTTCAAACCTACCACTTGCTGCGAAACACAAAAACAAGATAGTCTTTTCCTATTAAGATATACAGCCTCCAGAAACCCTCTAAAGGGTCTCTATGAGACAGAGTGGACTCTATGGCAGTGGGCTTGGTTGGAGTCTTGGCACTGTAGGATAAAATCTGGACTGCTAAGTGAAAAGTTAACCATCAACTCCTCGGAAACCCTATACAGGGTTGCTATGGGTCAGAACCGGCTCAACGGCACTCAACAACAACAAGTGAAAAGTTGGTGGTTCAAACCCACCCTCCTCTCCTCGGAAACCCTATATAGAATTGCTGTGAGTCGGTACTGAGTCAACGGCACTCAACAACAACAGCCTATTTCCTGTGTTCTTAAACAGTCCTTATGGCATGAGAACTATTGTTTCTTAAAGGTTTGAAAATATGTTAGTGTCACACTTTGGAGATTTGAATTCTGTAAGGTGGAAATGATGTGATATAAACATTTAAGTAGTCTTTCTTTCAGCACAAATATGAAATAATATGAATCCCTCAAATTTAAAAAAGAACGAATTAGCAGTCACTTAATTTAAAAGCGGATGGGCCAAGTGAAATGGAAATGATAGCTGGTAAACAGAAATATCTATCTTTTCTAGAAAATGGTGTTGAGTGATGAGGTGAGTTTTGAATTATGGATGATTTTCAAGAATGCATATTTTTGGTATATTATGTGGCTACCCAATACTTATATGTAAAATTGTGTCCAGCACCTTTTTTGTGGGAAGAGGGAATTTACTGAATCACTTTCAACTGTTTGATTCAATTTGGTAGCATATGTTGTTGTTGCTGTTGAGTGCTGTCGAGTCAGTTCTGACCCATAATGACCCTGTATAGGGTTTCTGAGGAGCAGCTGGTGAACTTGAACTGCCAGCCTTGCAGTTCAAATGGCATTGTAGTCTGGCACATTAACCCATAGCACCACATATTGTTGTTGTTGTTATGTGCCGTGGAGTTGGTTCTGACTCATAGTGACCCTGTATAGGCTTTCCAAGGCTGTAATCTTTACGGGAGCAGAGAGCCTCATCTTTCTTCTGTGTAACAGCTGGGAGTTTCAAAGTACTGACCTTGCGGTTTGCAGCCCGATTTGTAACCACTATGCTACCAAAGCTCCTTATAGCATCATATAGTTCCCTAGATATCACCTATTACATTGGAATGGATTTGTACATTTTACTGCAATATTGAAAACCTAGGCAAAATAGAATTTCATGGATTCTGTAGTTCTTTTTCTTTTTCTTTTTTTTATTTAAAGAATTAACTTTAACATCTGCTTGTATTAGATTAGCTCTTTAATTTTCAGACTCAAATCATTTTTAAGTTCTTGCCCTATGAAATTCCTATTATATATTGGATTTCTTGGATTATCCCTCTATCTCTCTTTGTTGTTTATGAACTCCTTTTTAAGGAAATATTTGTTTACATTCTCCTGTAAAAGTTCTACAGTTTTGCTTTTTATACTTCAGTTGTTTTTCCATCTGGAATTGATTTTTGTGTGTGTGTATGTGCATGCAATATGGGGTAGAACTAAGGTTTTCTTTTAGCTTTTCCTTATGTAGATAGCCAATTCATTCACCTCATCATAGAATGACCTATCAGTTCTCACTGATTTCCATTGACAGCTCTGTCATATATCAGCTTTCTATATAAGCGTGAGTCAGTTTGTGGGCTCTATTCTGTTCCACTGGCTTAGTTATCTTTTCCTGTAACAGTACTCTGCTGTCTCATTTATTATAAAGTTTATAGTTAAGTCTTGCTATCTGGAGTGCCATTGCTGTCTTGCCATTTGCTCTTCTACATCAGTTTTAGAATCAACTGTTGAAACAGTTGGGATCTGTGATTGAGTTACAGTGAATCTGAATTCATTTGGTGAGAACCGATATTGTCTTTTAACCATGAACATGATATGTCGTCTCTCCACTTATTTAGGTCTTCTTTAATGCCTTTCAGTAAACTTTTATAATATTTTCCATAAAAGGCTGACAGAACTTTTATTAGATTTAGTTCTAGCTGTTTTATTTTACTTGGAATTTTAAAGGTACATTTTCTAATTAGTTGTTGTTACTATATAAATGAAATTGACTCTTATATATGGATCTTATGTCTCGAAACCTTGTTAAATATTCCTATTACTTCTACTGACTGGAGGGTTCTTTTGGGTTTTCTGTGTAGTTAACGATATAAGTTTGTGATTATGAGTCGAGCTGCTAACCTCAAAGGTCACCAGTTCGAAACTACCAGCCTTTCCATGGGAGAAAGATGAGGCTTTTTGCTCCCATAAAGATTTACAGCCTTGGAAACCCTATGAAGGGTCACTATAAGTCAGAACCGATCCTCAACACATAACCACCACCACCACAACCAATGATAGATTGAATTCCTCCATGTAATCACACTTTCTTTCCTCCTCCCTTCCTCTTTCCTGTCCTCCAGGCCTCCCTCCTTCCCTTCATTGTCTTTTCTCATAGCATTGGCTGTGACCCTCAATTTAATGTTTGATGCAACTAGAAATAGAGAGTATTCCTACCTGCTTCTGATTTAAAAGGTAATATTTTTGTTTCTCAACAAAATGAGTATGCAGTTTACCAGGTGAACTATTGCTAGTTTTCTACCAAATAAAAACATTTTTTTTCTTTTTTCATGAATGTTGTTAAGTCCTACTGAATGCTTTTTATGTGTCTGTTAAGGTGATTGTATGATTTTCTTCCTTTAATCTGTTAATGTGGTGACTTACATTAAAAGAGTTTTAAAATGTTGAAACAATTTTATTTATGAAACAACATAACCTGGTCTGGATACCTTTTTTTCTGCACTGCTGAATTCCTCTAGGATTTTTTTCATCAATTTTAATTAATGATAATGGCCTAAGGTTTCCCTTTCTGTTCTTTTTGTCTTTGGCATTTGTTATTGTTGTTGTTAAGTGCTGTTGAGTTGGTTCCAACTCATAGTAACCCTGTATAGGGTTTTCAAGGGTTTAAACCATCAGTGTTGCAGTTAGCAGTCCAGTGCTTATCCTATAGCACCAAACCAGGACTCTACTAATCTTATAAAATGACTTGAGGAATATAAGCTTTTTCAGTCAGTGAAAGTATTGACCAGTGACATTAGCTGGTATCTGAATGTTTGGTAGTTTCATGTGTAAAACTGTTTAGACTTAGCATTCTCCCTGGGAATATTTTAAACTGTTGATTTGATTTCTTTAATGTTTATAGAAACATTTTTCTATGTGGATCACTTGTGGTGATTTATATTTTATTGGAATGTATCCATTTCCTCCTAAAAAGTATTGGCATAACATTTTTCATAATAGCCCCTTAATTTTCCAAAACTTTTCTTCTCCATCTAGTTGTGGTCCCACACTTTTCATTCCTAATATGATACTTTATTAGTCTTGCCAGAATTTATCAAGTTTTTTAGTCTTTTCAAAGAATTAACTTTTAAGCTTTGTTGATTTCTATTATTTTCTATTTTATTAACTTCTATTTTTATATTTTCTTTCCACTTATGAGGAGTTTATTTTATTTTGTAGACTCTTAAGTTGGATACCTAGTCTATCAGTTTCAAACTTTCTTCTTTTCTAATATAAGTTTTTGAAGCTACAAACTTCTGTCTAACTACTGCTTTATATATTCAGTAGGTTTTGCCTCGTAGTAATTTTGCGATTTTTTAGTTCTGAGGATTTCTAAAATTTCTGTTGTATTTCTTTTTCATACCTGAGTTGTTAAAAATACGTTTTGAACATTTGTTTTTTTGTTATTGATTTCTAGCTTAACTATATTATTGTTTGGCAAATGTAGTCTGTGAAATGATTCTTAGAAATTGCTTTATGGTGTAGTATGTAATTAGTTTATCTGTCCTGTGTGTGCTTGAAGAAAATGTGTATTCTCCAAATATATATAGCATTTTCATTTAGATCAAATCGGTTATCTGTATTATTCAAATGTGTGCTCTTTCTGATTTTTGTATCTTTGTGGTTAATCAATTTCTGAGAAAAGTTTATTATGATATCTCGCTTTGATATTGTACTTCTCAGTTTCTCCTTGAATCCCATCTACTTTTCTTTTGTGTATTTTGATGTTGTGTTACTAGGCACAGATAACTTAAGAGTGTGTATGTCTTTCTGGAGAACATTATGTAGTAAACTTTTGCTTTTGCCTTTTAAAATCTCTTCTAATGGGGTTTGCTTTAAAATCTATTTTGACTGATATAAATATAACTACAATAACTTTTTTTTAAATGGACATTTTCCTAGTATAGTAAAATCTTTGAAAGCTGGAACCCATGTAAGGGGGAAATGTGTCAGAGAAGGAAAATTTAGATCTTTTTCACTAAAAAGAGTGGTTTCATTGTATATTTTCATCTGTCTATAAACTTTGCAGTGGTTTTATGTTTTAGGTGTCTCTCCTATGAACAACAAATTGATGGATTCTTTTCTTTATGCATTCTGACAGTCTTTTTCTTAAATGAAGAGTTGGAGTGTCTAGTATATTGAGTTTACTGATATATTTTGATTTATTTCCATCATTTTATTTTGTAGTCTATTTCCTATTAGTCCCCCCTTCCCCCTTTTTAAAACAAAAACAACTTTAATTGTGATTTGGGTGCAAGTTTACAGAGTAAATTATTTTCCATTCAACAATTCATTTACATATTGTTTCGTGACATTGAACGCAATCCCTATAACGTGACATTACTCACTCATCCCAGTTCCTCCCTGGCTTTACTATTTCCATTCTTCCTTCTTTCTTGTCCCTACCTGTTCCCTGAGCTTTGTCCCTAGGCAAATGTTGCCCTTTGGTTTCCTATGGTTAATTATTTTAACTAGTGTGTACCTCCTTGGTGCAATTTTTCACCTTATAGGTCTGTATTTTCCTGTTATAACTTGAGCCACAGGAGTGAATTCACTTGTAGACCTGAAGAAAGTCTAAAGGCCATCGTTTTGGAGTTCTGGTAGCATAGTGGTTATGAATCAGGCTGTGACCCACAAGGTCAGCAGTTTGAAACTACCAGCTGTTCCGTGGGAGAAAGATGAGGCTTTCTGCTCTCATAAAGATTTATAGTCTCGGAAACCCTATACAGAGTTGCTATGAGTCGGAACCGACTCCACGGCACATAACCACCAACCACCATCAGTTTTTGTCAGACCAATAAGCCTGGTCTTTTTTAAAAAATATTTTTATGATTTTGAGTTTTGTTTCATATTTTTCTCGTACTCTAGCCAGGACTTTATATTGTGATCCCAATTAAAGTGGTCAGTAGTGGTTGTCGGGTATCATCTAGTTCTTTTGTTCTCAGGGTAGTAGAGGCTGAGGTTTCTGTGGTCAAGTAATCCTTTGGACTAATTGTTTCTATTGGTCTTTTGTTTTCTTCACTCTTCTTGGCTCCGGAAGGGGAAAGACCAGTAGTTGCATCTTAGAGGGCTGTTCAAAAGCTTTTAAGACCCTAGTCACTATTCACCAACATAAGATGCAGAGCACTGTCTTTGTGGACTATTTTGTGCCAATTAATCTTGATGTCTTTGAGACTATGGTCTTGAGCCCCCAGGCCCAGTGATTTATTCCTTCAAGTTGTTTGGTTAGGCAAGAAGTTTGCCCCCTGTATGCTTTACTATATTCATGGGTATATTTGAAGCTCGTATAATTACATATGTAGAAATATCTTCTATCAGACCTATATTTATTCATGAATATAGTCCCATTTGCCTTACCACACCTGTTCAATTTGCATGTCTATTTATGTATTCACTCATAGATTATTGTTATTACTGTGATTGCACGATTGTGTAAGTATTAGCATTCATCTTTGTGGTCTTTAACTCTTGTACTCTTCCCAGTGTCTTCCTTTGTCTTGATCACTTTATGCTGATATTCTTTTTGTTGTATATTGCCTTTCCCTTCATCCAAATTAATACCATATACCCTCTAGTTAGTGATTTATTCTCCCTTTCCCTTCTACAGTTGGTAACCATCAAGTAATGGTTCTTTCTGTGGGCAAACTTTTTCTTGACTTTTTATAGTAGTGGTCCCATGCAATGTTTGTCATTTTTTGATTAACTAATTTCACTTAGTGTAAGCTCCTCTAGAATTATATGTGTTATGAGATGTTTTACAGATTCACGGTAATTCTTTAACATTGCATATTATTTCACTCACTCTGCGTTTGTACTATAGTTTGTTTATCCATAATCTGTTGATGGGCACTTAGGTTGTTTCTGCCTTTTTATTATTTTATTTTAATAATGCTGCCGTGAACATGGGTTGCGTGTATCTGTTTGTTTCATGGCTCTCATTTCTGCAGGCTATATGCCTAGTAGTGAGATGGCTGAGTTATATGGCATTTCTATTTTCAACTTTTAAAAGAAATGTCATTCCTCTTTCCACAGTGGTTGTACCATTTTATAGTCTTATCAGCAGTGTTTGAGGGTTCCAGTTTCTTCAGACATTCCCCAGCATTTGTTGTTTTCTGTGTTTTTGAACTTTACTATTAATGCTGGGATGAGATGATATCTCATTCTTTTTATTTGTAATATCCTAGTGTGGCACTGTGGGCTAATGTGTCAGACTGCAAAATTGTTTGAACTGCATGGTCTGTAGTTCAAGCTCACAAACTGTGTTTGTGGAAACCCTATACAGGGTTGCTATGGGTCAGAATGGACTCGCTAGTACTTAACAACAACAACAACAACAACAGATAATTATTGTGAGCTTTTCTTATGTGTTTGTTGGCTGCCTGAATGTCTTCTTTGGTGAAATGTCTGTTCATGTTATTTGCTCATTTTTAAATAGGATTGTTTGCTCTTTTGTTACTGAGGATATGTTGTTGCTAAATCTCTCTCCCTGCATTTGTAGGTTCTCTTTTAATTCTTTTGGAGAAGACTTTTGATGCCACATAAATGTTCAGTTTTTCAGAGATCTCAGTTTTCTAGTTTATTTTCTGCTGTTTGTGTAATTTTAGTCATATTTAATAATATAATTATATCATGTATTGTTGTTGTTAAGTGCCGTAGAGTTTATTCTGACCCATAGCGACCCTGTATAGGGTTTCCAAGGAGCAGCTGGTGAGCTTGAACCACCAACTTTGTCGTTCAAACCGACTTTGCAGTCCAGCGCATTAACCCACAGCACCATGCCAGGACTCCATGTCATGTATTGTTGTTGTTAAGTGCTGTCGAGTCAGTTCCGACCCATAGTGACCCTGTATAGGGTTTCCGAGAAGCAGCTGGGCAACTTGAACAACCGACCTTGCAGTTCATAGGTCTTTGCAGACTAGTGTATTAACCCACAGTGCCACAGGGCCGGCCCCTAAATTTGCCTCTGGTTTTTCTTTGATGATCTTTATCGTTTTTAGGTCTTACATTTTATCCATCTAGAGTTAGTTTTTGTATAAACTGCGAGATACAAATAGTTTTAAATAAATAAAACAAGAATAAAAAGTTTATTTTTCTACAAATTTAGATCCAGTTTTGCCAACACCATTTTTAAAAGAGACCATCTTTAAGGGGAGACATTTAATGGGTTTAACTCTTTGTTAAATATCAGTGGTCCATAGGTGGATGGATTCACTTCTGGACTCTTAGTTTTGTTCCGTTGGTCTTTGTGTCTGTCATTGGATCAATACCAGGTTGTTTTGAGTACTGTGGCTATATAGTAGGTTTTAAGATTGGAAAGTGTGTGATCTCCTACTTTGTTCTCTACTTTAATAATGCTTTGTTTATCTGTGGTCTCTTTCCTTTCCATATAAAGTTAGTGATTAGCTTTTCCATCTTTTTAAAGAATGGTGATAGAATCTGGATCAGGATTGTATTATATCTGTAGATTGCTTTGGGTAATAAAGACAGTTTCACAATGTTAAGTCTTTCTATCCATGAGCGTAGTATATTCTTACATTTATGTAGGTCTCTTTTGGTTTCTTGTAGTAGTCCTGTTTTATAGTTTTCTTTGTTTGGTCTTTTGTATCTTATTAGATTTATCACTAAGTACTTTATCTTTTGGGTGGCTATTGTAAATTGTATTGTTTTCCTGATTTCTTTTTCCGATTTCTCTTTGTTAGTGTAGACAAATCTGATAAATTTTATATGCTGAACTTGTATCCTTCAACTTTGTGGAGTTCTTCTATTAGATCTAGAAGTTTTCTTGTTGAGTCTAAGATTTTCTATGTACAGAATCATATCATCTGTAAGCAGACATTTTTATTCCTTCTTTGCTAATTTGTATGCCTTTATTTTCGTTTTTTGCCTATTGCTCTGGCTAGGATATCCAATACAATATTGATTGTTGTTGTTAAGTGCCGTCAAGTCATTTCCGACCTATAGCGACCCTGTATAGGGTTTCTGAGACATGACTGGTTAGCTTAAATCACCGACCTTGCAGATCAAGCCGACTTTGCAGTCCAGCGCATTAACCCACAGCACTACACATACTGATTAGGAGTGTTGATAAAGAGAATCCTTGTCTGGTTTTCACTGTCAAGGGAAAATTTCTATTAGTTTTGGCCTATATTTTTTTCTTCACTTGTTTTCTTTTAGATTGAATTATTCCCCACCCCCACACATTTTTCATTCTCCAGTCCCATTTTCAGTGTAGGAACTGTTTCTCTTCTTTTAGTGATCACTGTAGAAAATTAAACAAGAATATTCAATTTAGAAAAGTCTAAATTTAACTGATATTTATAGCCACCTCCAGCATATTAAAAGGAACTTAGAATGTGCTACTTCTCCAATCACCTTCTAATTTATATATTTTTGTTAGCCAGTATTTTAGTTCTGTCTTTTAAAACTACATTTTAAAAGCATTACTGAATACTTTTAAGCAATAATTATTTTTAGTTATACCATATCCCACCTGAATTTAGTTATTATTTCAAGAACAGATTTTATGCATTAGACATTAATTACCAAAGACCAGAAGAGTTGTGGGATAACACTAAGAACATCATACAGGAAGAAGGAAAAGACCAAAATGGATGTCTATAGAGGTTCTGAAACTTGCTTTCTAGCATAGAGATGCTAAAGCAAATGGAAGAAATTAGGAGGTACAAGAGCAGAACAGAAAATTTCAAAGGGTAGCCTAAGAAGACAAAGTCAGGTACTATACTGAAATGTGCAAAGATGTGGAGTTAGAAAACCAAAAGGGAAGAACACATTGAGCATTTCTGAAACTGAAAGAATTGAAGATAAAATTCAACTTGCAATATTGAAGGATTCCATGGGCAAAATATTGAATGATGTGTAGGAATCATCAAAAGAAGATGGAAGGAATGCACAGAGTCACTGTATCAAAAAAAAAAAAAAAGTCGGTATCCAACCATTTCAAGAGGTAGCATATGATCAAGAGCCAGTAGTACTGAAGGAAGAAGTCCAAGGTACACCGAAGCCATTGGTAAGGAACAGGACTTCAGGAATTGATGGAGTACAAACTGAAATCTTCAATAAACTGATGTAGCACTGGATGCACTTACTCATTTATGCTAAGAAATTTGGAAGATAGCTCTACCTGGCCAACTGATTGGAAGAGATTCATATTTGTGCCCATTCCAAAGAGAGGTGACACAACAGAATGTGGAAATCATTAGACAATATCATTAATATCACATGCAAGTAAAATTTTGCTAAAAATCATTCAAAAATGGCTGCAACATTACATTTACAGGGAACTGCCAAAGGTCCAAGCAGATTCAGAGCAGAAAGTGGAATGAGGGATATCATTTGTGATGTCAGATGGATCTTGGCTGAAGGCAGAGAATACTAGAAAAATGTTTCCCTATGTTTTATCAACTAAGCAAAGGTTTTCAACTATGTGGATCATTACAAACTATGGATAACATTGCAAAGAATGGGTATTCCAGAATGCTTAATTGTGCTGTGAGGAACCTATGCGTAGACCAAGAGGTAGTTGTTTGAGCAAGGGTACACTGAATAGTGTAAAATCAGAAAGGTGTTAGCCAGGATTATGCTCTTTCACCATATTTACTCAATCTGTATGCTGAGCAAATAATCTGGAAGCTGTATTATATGAAGAAGAATGTGTCATCAGGATTGGTGGAAGACTGATTAACAACTTGAGATATGCAGATGATATAACCTTGTTGCTGAAAGTGAAGAGGACTTAAAATACTTACTGATGAATATCAAAGACCATATATAGCCTTCAGGGTGGATTGCACCTCAATGTAAAGAAAACAAAAATCCTTACCACTGGCCCAGTAAATAACATCATGATAAATGGAGAGAAGATTGAAGTTGTCAAAGAGTTCATTTTTCTTGGATCCACTATCAACACTCATGGAAGTCGTATTCAAGAAATCAAATGACATATTAACATTAGGCAAATCTGCTGCAGAAGACCTCTTTAAGTGTTCAAGAGGAAATATGTCAGTGTGAGGACTAAGGTGTGCCTGACCCAAGTCATGGTAATTCCAATAGCCATATGCATGTGGAAGTTGGACAAAGAACAAGAAAGACTGTAGAAGAATTGATGCATTTGAGTTATGGTGTTGGAGAAGAATATTAAAAGTACCATGGGCTGCCTAAAGAACAAACAAATCTGTGTTGGAAGAAGTACAGCCAGTAGATTCCTTAGAAACCAGGATGGTGAGTCTTTGTCTCTCATACTTCAGACATATTATCAGGAGGGATCAGTCCCTGGAGAAGTATATCATGCTTGGTAAAGTAGAGGGTAAATGAAAAAGAGGAAGATTCCCAACAAGATGGATTAGTACAGTGGCAGCAGCAATGGGCTTAAGTGTTAACAAAGATCATGAGGATGATGCAGAACCGGGCAGTGTTTCCTTCTGTCTATGAGTGGGAATGAACTTGATGGTACCTAACAACAACAATCACAACAGCATACCTATGTTGACTTAAAGAAAAAATGTATTCTAGTCATTTTCTTCATGGGAGTATTTCCTTCTTTCTTGAAAGATCCCATAGAAATTTCTATAATTAGCTCTGTTGATTGAAAACTTTCTCGCTTTTTAATTGTCTGTAAATATTCTTACTTCATCTTTATTTTGGAAATACTAGTTTCATTAAAAATTATTTATCTCAGAACTTTAAAGATATTATTACACTATCTATAGCTTTCATAGGAGTCCTGGTATGGCGCTGTAGGATAAGCACTGGGCTGCAAGGTCAGTTTGAAACTCATTGTTGGTGGTTCAAACCCATCAGCTGCTCCTCAGAAACCCTATACAGGGTTACTATGAGCTGGAATTGAGTCCACGGCCCTTAACAATAACAACAACATAGCTTTCATATGTGCTGTTATCTTCTTGAATCTAAGAACTTAAAATTAAAAAAATTTCTTTGTTACTTCTGGACATCTCTCAACCATTAGTTCATCAAGAATTGCATATTCTCACTACCATTTCCTTCTGGAACTCTGATAAGATTTATGTTGGACCTTCTCATTCTATTTTCCATGCCACTTCAACTTATTTCATATTATTTGTTTTTCTGTTCTGCACTCTAATTTCTGAAGACATTTCTTCTTCTAGTTCAATTAGCTCTTTAACTGTGTCCAATCTGCTATTTAACCCCATCTATTGTATTTCTTCTGTTTTTTTTTCTTTTCACGTTTGCTTATTTATTTTTTAAAGTGTCTTGTTGCTTAGATATATATATATTTGGAATATAGACTATTTATCAACAATCTCTATACTAAGGCACAATGACACGGAAATTAAAAGGGTACCAAAGGGAAGGCTCAGAAGAACCTATGTACAAATAACAATTATTAGAGATTAACCATTTAAAGATTTAGAAATCATTTCCTATACAATTAACACTTTTCAAATGTGTTATTGGGCCATATTTAAAGGAAAACTGCAGTTAAAATCAACTTTATATGGTTAAAGTTAGTTTCCATTCCCTATTCTATAACTTTGCTCCCCAGAGCTATATTTAATCTATAAACCTCTATAAAGATCCACCCATCCAGAATCCAGCAAAACTGCAGTTTTCCTTTAGTGTAAGTTTCTTTAATGTTAAGAATAAAATTTGGTATCCGTTATTATTTTAGAAAGGTCTCCCAAACACTTCTAATCTGTATAGATTTATGGGGTGGTATTAGCCACCAGCTGGTATCTACTCTCTGGCAGAGTAATGAATTTGAGTTTTGAGAAGCATTCAGCATGGTTCAGGGGTAGTGGGTAGGGTAAGTCCAAAATTCTATCAGTCTCAAATCCATACAGTTGTCATTCCTTTCAAGATATTAAATGTTTTTATTGAATATACATGATCATGGATGATACATAAATTTCAATTCCATCTATAATTTTATCTGGTACCATTAATTCAAATTAGATATATTGCATAGGATGTGCCAATAACCATCTTTATAACCAAATAAATTGTTTAATTGCTTGGGTGACCACTTAATGGTGAATTCCAGGTTCTTAACACAGCAACTGTCAGTTCAACTAAACCATGGTTTCTGAAAATGGCTTCTCTGCCCCCAAGCAGTCCTCTAAGGTGATATAAGTAAATTGAATGAAATCTGGCATCAACCTGAAGGAATTGTGAACTTCACACTCTGGGGCAGTTTATCCAGATGGCTTCAGAGTAGACTAACTTTCCACAGCACATTAAAAAAAAGACATTTATTTAGTGTCATGATCAGACTATTACATTTAGCAATCAGCAGCATGGGTGTGGGAAAAAAAAAAAAAAAAACTATGTTAAAACCCTTTATTGAAATGTTTTACACTTTCCACAGAATAGAAACTAAAGTAACTTGTTATACAATTAGTCACAAATACAGTCCTTGAGTATTTTTTTGTCCATACACATGAGTATTGTCTAAAACATGTCTTCTTTGTAGCAGTGAAGCCCTGCCACCACTGTGCTTGGCTGAGTTCACAAATCTGTTGTCACCTGTTGGTTCCCTGTCACTTGTGTGGCTCTCCTCTCCCGCTAAGCTTTGTTTCTTGGCCATCATTAAAACCCTCTGTCACTCCCATAGCTACTGCTGCTGCTTGAACTGCCATAGCCACCTTGGTTTTGTGGTTTGGCAAAATATTGACCTCCACCACCATAAGGGCAAAGAGCTTCCGCCTTCAAAATTTCTTCCCTTTGTGGGTCCAGAATTTGAAGATTGCTTGTTGTAATTGCTAAAATTATTATAGCTCTGCCACCTCCAAAACTGCTTCCGTCATTACCAAATCCATTATAGCCATCCCCACTGTCTCCATACACACACCACGGCTGCCACCAAAGCCACCTTGTCCACTGAAGTTTCCTCCACGACCAAAGTTGTCATTCCCACCAAAACCACCTCCATGGCCACCACTGAAGTTTCCAGAACCACTTCAACCTCTCTGACTGGAAGAGGCACTGGCCATCTCTTGCTCTGACAGGGATTTCCGTACTTCACAGTTGTGGCCATTCACATTATGGTCCTTCTGAATAACAATCTTATCTACAGAGTCATGATCATCAAAGCTTACAAAAGCAAAGCCCCTCTTTTTGCCACTGCCTCAGTCTGTCATAATTTCAAGCACTTCAATTTTCCCATACTGCTCAAAATAATCTCTTAGGTGATGCTCTTCAGTGTCTTCTTTAATGCCACCAACAAAAATATTTTTCACTTAGTGGGCACCCAGTCTTTGAGAGTCTTCTGGTGAAATGGCCCTTTTTAGTTCCACCATTCTTCCATCCACCTTGTGTGGCCTTGCACTCATAGCTGCATCTACCTCCTCCACAGAAGCGTATGTGACAAACCCAAAGCCTCTGGGGCACTTGGTGTTTGGATCTCTCATCACCCTACAGCCTGTGAGCATCTCCCATTGCTCAAAATGGCTCCTCAGTCCCTCATCTGTTGTTTTGAAGCTCAACCCTCCGATGAAGAGTTTCCGCAGCTGTTCGGGATCTTTAGGAGACTCTGACTTAGATATGACAGCAGTGAGAAGAAAAAAAAAAAAAAGACTAATGATGCTTCCTCCATGCCATCCACAAGCAGAAAGCTCATATTTTTAATACTTTCTTTTACTTCTTTAAACAGTTTTCTTAAGTCCTCTTACTGACAGTTGTTATTTCTGATATTCTTATAAGCTTGATTCTACAGATAGTTGTTTCTAGTTAGCTTCTAATCATGGTGTTTTGTTCCTTATGTTTTACTAATTTTTTTTTTTTTTTTAAATTATAAACTCATATTCCTGGGAACTTTATCAAAGATTACTTTGAGTCCTGGATGAAAGTCACATTCTTCCAGAGAGGATTTGTGTTTACTTTTGCCAGATGCCTGGAGACACTACAAACTCAGACTCACTTTAAATGCTCAGCTTGTGGCTTTTTGGGTTCCATCGTTAGTATGCATTTTGACTTATTTTCCTGGATTTTTGCTCTCTTATTTTCCCCTAAAGATTTTCTTGATATTCCCATCAGTTCATCTGTGCATTTGAAAGGAACAAGAAACATACCTTACCTGTTAACTTAGGTGTTTCAGACTTGGGGTGTTTCTCTCTTCTTCTAGTTTGCCATTTTACTGGGAATCAGTTCTTATTATAGTTTTATATTTGGTAGTCTGTTTTTTCACCATGAAACAGACTACCAAATTGCTTCTTCTCCCTGACTATATACTCTTACTTCTTACTTGTGGTGGCCTTTTGAAATTTCTTATGAGTATGAAATAGTAATGTGTTGTCTTCTGTTTCTCTCTCAGCTTTTAAACATAGTGAGACATTTGTGATAGTCCTCATCTTATTCTACCTTTATTGAACCTTAATATCTTATTTATCTCTTTTGTTGATCTCTAGAGAGGGAAACCTTTGCTTGTTAAGCATTAGAAGCTCAGGTGGATTCTGTCCTTAACTTCATGGGCATGCCTGTAATCTCAAGATAAAATGAAGAAACAAACAGTTTAGATTTATTGTAGTTTCACCCTGCAAGTTAGAAATCCAGCGGGGTGGGAAACATAGGAAGGGAACCTGGGCCAGAGGCAGTGACCTGGGCTTTTCTTCTGGGTGAAGACTTTGTTTTCTATGTTTCAAGAACTCACAGGTCAGAACTGCAGTTCTTGCCTATGTACCCCTATGCGGGGATCTGTTAAGGAGAACTGACCCCCTCCTCACAGACCCATCAGATAGGGATATACTTTCAGGAAGTTTCTATAACCTTGGTTGGTGGACCCTCAACCTATGGTTTCAGACATTTGGTAAGTCAGTTCTTTCAAGGGTGGAGGCATATGAGGGTAAGTCAAAAAGTATTGCTACTAGGGTTCCAGTTCATAGTGGAATCCAAACTATCAAAATGTTTTTATACATGTCACCAGCATTAATGGACGATGGCAGATAAGTTCTCTCAGTAATTCACTTGTTTTAAGTTTCTTTAGGGTGCCTTAAACAATAACAACAACAACAACAACAACAAAAAGGATACTTTCTGTGCCATGGGGGCACAGAAAAAATATACTTAACAAAACTCAAATAGACATCTTGCCAAATCATTAAAACTTTGCAGCAAATTTATGGGAATGCTGCTCCATATAAAACAACAGTTTTCAGAAGTATTCAGCATTTAAGGAAGGTTGAGGAGACCTCAAAGATGAACAAGGCAGAGAGGCCAGCTCAGAAGTTTATGACCATGGTTTTTTCTGATTCCAAAGGGACAATCTTGATAGACTTTTCTGGAAAGACACAGGAAAGTCACAGGGGCTTATTAGGAAGACTTTTTAAGAAAGTGGAAAACAGCATTGGTGAAAAAAAGGACCAGAAAGTTGCACTGAGGAATTTTTTTCTACCATGAGAATGCATCTGTTCATTCTTTGAAGCTAGCAAGGATTGTCTTATGAGACTTTCATTGGGAAACCTTCCTCTGTCCACTGTCCAGCCTTTATCTTGCCCCTTCATACTTCTTGCTCCTCAAACTCAAGAACATTTAAAAGGAATGTGTTGCATTGTGAAATGGCATAAACAGAAAGATGATCTTCAGAAATGTTGAGGAGCAAGAGCTTTCTATTTTTATATTTTTGTTTGTTTCTATGATTTTGTAGAAACGTTTGGACGTAGCCTCACACTATTTAAGCCTCTAAACTGAAATGACTAGTTTATGAGTTTACAATAAGAAATGTACCGACCTAGGGAATGTGACCACTACTCTTCTGTCAGTTTCATACTCTGGTGGCTTGAGTGTGGCTGTGATGCTGGAAGTTAGGCCACCAGTATTTTAAATACCAGCAGGTTTCAGTGCATTTCCAGAATAAGACTAGGAAGAAAGAGAGGCAAACTATTTCTGAATGACCATAGTTATTGTTAAGTGTTCTTGAGTCACTTCCAACTCATAGCAACCCTTTCAGGGTTTCCAAAGAGCAAACAACTGAACTTGGGGTTAGCAGTACATTACGTATCCTACAGCACTACACTAGGATTTTGAATGATTAGTCACTGAAAACCTTATGAATAGCAGTGTAACACTGTCAGATATAATGCCAGAAGATGAAAACACTATGAATAGCAGCAGAACATTATCAGATCTATCTTGAAGTGCAGTGCAGATAATACAACCTTTCTTGCTGGAAGCAGAGGACTTAAAATACTTACTGATGAAGATTACAGCCTTCGTTATGGATTGTACCTCAATGTAAAGAAAACAAAACTCCTCACCACTGGACCAATAAATAACATCATGATAAATGGACAAAAGATTGAAGTTGTCAAAGACTCTATAGTCAACACTCACGGAAGCAGCAGTCAAGCAATCAAACAAAATATTGCATTAGGCAAATCTGCTGCAAAAGACCCCTTAAATGTGTTAAAAAGCAAAGATATCAATTTGAGGACTAAGGCGTACTGGACCTAAGTCATGGCATTTTCAGTCGCCTCATATACATGTGAAAGTTAAACAATAAATAAGGAAAACCATAGAAGAATCGATTATATTTGAATTATGGTATTGGTGAAGAATACTGAAAGTATCATAGACCGCCAGAAGAACAAACAAATCTGTCTTGGAAGAAGTACAGCCAGAATGCTTCTTAGAAGCCAGGATGGCGAAACTTTGTCTCTTCTACTTTGGGCGTCTTATCAGAAGAGACCAGTCCCTGGAGAAGGGCATCAGGCTTGGAAAAGTGGAAAAGTGGAGGGTCAGTGAAAAAGAGGAAGACCTCAAAGAGATAGACTGAGTCAGTGGCAGCAACAGTAGGCTCAAACATTAATGACAATTGTGAAGCTGGCTCGGGATTGGGCAGTGTTTCATTCTGTTTTGCATACGGGGCTTGCTATGAGATGGAACTGACTCTGTGGCACATAACATGAAATGTGACTTTGGATGTCTGGTCCAGCCTGTGGTCTACCTATAAGCTCAGAAATTGGGAAACCAAATTGTGACTGGAGATGAGTGAAGAACAGAAAAAGGAGAGATAATAGTGTGATTTGGGATTTAGTGGCAGCTGACCAAGATGGACTGATACATCCATTTCCAAAGGTTGCGAAAGCTTTAGTCCCTAAGCTAGGGAACCTCTCTCCTGCTAACACTAATCACTAATGCTGTCAACATTCAACTCTTTTCCCTTTGTTTTCTAGTCTTCATGGACTGATAATTTCTTTTTCACTGACATTCTTTCTCTAGATGTATTAATGCATTCCACCCACTTATGGATAAGACTTAGTGCAAGAGCCATTCTTCTTGGAGGTGATTTTGCTTCTCCTTGCTTAGAACCACTGTGCATTGATTTCATGGTCTAATTCTCTGAGGGCAGCCCTATTTCCCTTAATTCCACTTTATGGGGGGTGGGGGTGGGGTGGGGATGCCTCCTTGAAGCCCACAAGTACTGACAACAATTTATTCAAAGACTTTGAAGCAAAGGTTTTCTGGGCAAAGGAATCAATTACAGGGTGTGGCTCCCAAGTGAGGAAATATTTCCATAAGGCATCCAAGTCAGTTTGTCTCAGAGGTTTATGGTTGCACCTCTGAACATGAGAGTTGGAGAGGGAGTATTTTAACTTTAATAACATTAATGGCTTTGCCTGTACTTTTGAACTTATCAGTTGGGCTAATTACGAAGACAACTTCTTAAAGTAGGTTTCCTAAGGACATATATGTGGCAATATTGGTTTAGCAAGGATTCCTGTATGTGCTTGAAAAGTAACAAAACTGTACTTCTTTAAAAATATCCTCCGACTCAGATGTGTTGCCAGAACAGCCTGGCCTCCCCCTACTCCCATTAGTTCTGATTAGGGAGGTTTGATGCCTGTCACTGTGTGTAATCTGGACCTTCCTTTGTGAGACATTCTTTCTCTCATTTTCTCAGAGCACATACAAATCGCCCATCAAATGACAAGTGAAGGCACAGGGGAGGCAAGAGGAGGGAAATCAGAGCTGAAATCTGTTAGCTATTTGGAGTAATTGGTTATTTGCTGTGTTTGCTGGTTGGGAAGCAGAGCACATACTTTATGGTCTCTCCTGTTACGGGGGCTGGAGTCACCCGCCGATATTGGATCCTCATTGCCGGAGCCCTTGGCTCCGGGCGCCTTCCCCCTGCTTGGCATTCCTGTGGTCTTCTCGGGGTGCACCCCTCCTCCCCTGATGCACACTGCAGGGGGGACAGCCTGGGGTGAACCTTGTCTGGCAAACTCCAGGCTCTTATTGGGGAGTAGAGGCCCCAGCCCCTTCTAACCAGTCTTCTTTGTCCCCACCCCCACCCCATTTTATTCCCATCTTCCCAAGAGGTCTTTCCCCTGGCTCCTGAGGGACCTGTTTTCTCACCCCAGAGGAAAAGGGCTCATCGCTTTCCAGAGGGAAATCCTTGGAAATATACAGGACAGGAAGCTCCCTCTGAAGCCTAATTTAATGCCTTCCTCCCTCCACTGGTTCCATTCACTGTTTTCCTCCTAGCTTGGGTAGAAACATTGCTTGCAACTTCGTGCAATGCTCACTGCTGAGTTCAAGTCCCCTCTGAGGTAAAACGTATTAACCACCCAGTGGCTTGAACACTTTGCTCACGTTAACTGAAGCGTGCAGAAACCAGGCTGGATTAAGGACAAATTTGAAGTCTAAAAATATTTGGAGACAGTAGTGTGCTTTTGTGTATGGAAATGCACACAGTAACTAGAAAGTAGGTTGACTTTGGCGCATAGTAGGCTCCCCCAAAATACTTTTTAAATTGAATTTAAGATAGCTAAGATTTGTGTCTGTTGTTTGATGAATGCTTCTACAGCCTGGGAAGGCCTTCAAAAAAGAATTTTTCTCTTAAGTAGATTGTTGGAACTCTCGTTAAGCAAAACTGTCTACTTAAGCAGAATGAAGCCCTATTGGAATCATCACAGTTTCTGAATTAGTGATACTTAATTGCTTTTTCTTCATAGGTTTGAAGACTATTGGAATTTTTGTGCACTCAACCTACTGGGTAGATTCCATTCCTTATGGGCTTTCTGCATGGACATAGGTGGTCATGCCATCCTCAGAGGACCAAGCCATAACCCAAGTATCTGTTGTAGACTCCAGAGTTGGGGAAAAGCCATCAAGCTGGGGCTCCCCACAGCCCTCCCACTCCATTAGGGTTCCCCATCTGGAATAAGCCAACAGTCAGATGATCAGGTCAGGCTCTTTCTCACTTCACCATCTGCTTGACTTTGCTGGATTGCAGGCTTACTTATTCACTGGGGCTTTTGGAAGCAAGTCAGCATTTTGGTTAAAGGTCTTTCCTTCCCTCCCACCTCTGCTGATCCAACTTGAAGTTAGAGTAAGCATAGTAATGATCACTTCAACAGACAAGGAGGCAGGACTGCCGGGAGTGTCAACAAGGGGTTGAAAGCCCAGTCTTCCACTTGTGGAAATAATTAAGTAATTTTTTTTGTGTGTGTGTTCTGCTGAATCAACGTGGTATCTGGCTGTGGGCATGTGTTTGTGTGGTTTTGGGGGGCGTGAGAGGTTTAATATGCATGGGGTGGGGTAGGTTTGAAATGGGAGTGATTGTGTGTCTGGGGGTCTGTTTTGTCTTCATGTAGCCATGAGTACTGATATGTTATGTGTGTGTTTGTATTAGTGTGTGTATCAGCAAGTACTCTCAGTTTCTTAAGCCTCCAGACATTAATGAAAGAATTAGAGGAATTATCATATCATTTCAGCTCTATAGTTGTTGTGTTATAGCTCAACACCTTTAAGAGCAAACTGATGATGATGGCGACATTAACAAAAGCATTTATCATAGCAAAGTCTACAGGCCTCAGATGATCTATTCACATATCAACAATAACCCAGTGTTGCGTTGTTAGATTTTTACTATATTTATGATAGTAGTTTATACTTAAAGAGAAATTAATTCCAGCACAGTCTAGTATGTGTTCACCTCTAGGTTTAGATACACCATGAAGGCCTGCTTAAAATCATAAATACAAATATATTTCTTGTCTAGAGATGGGAGTAGATTAACACATGCTGACCAAAAATTTAACATTACAACCTTGGTGATAAGTGAATGTGCCTAGGAACTTTTCTTTTTGATTCATTTGTTTGTCCTGAGGCGAGAACCCAAGTGATCTGTTCCACACATTCCCTCATCCTCCACCCCATTCATTTTCCTGACTTTACAGCAATGAAGGCTTGGAACTATTATTGCCAACTCTGCTCTCCATATTCATGACATGCTTTAGGTTCACTGTATGATAATGGGAGATTAAATGTTCTGAACCTACCCTACTGATTTGGTTCTTCTGAGCGATTAGGATGCCTATTAGACTGGATCAAGCTTGTTATGTGGTTCTGGTTGCTGAGAAATTGAACATTGGCTATTAGTTGAAATTGGAGAGGATAGCCAGTCTGCACCTTAATCAGACTTACTTAGTTGGCTGACTGGATGATGAAGGGCCTTGAACATTGGGCATGGCAGAGTAAAGTTTTCACAGCCAGACTTCTTGTTAAAGTCTGAGATGACACTTCAGAAATCAACCTTTTGCATTTCTCTCTTCTTGCCACAATTCAAGATTGAAATGCTTAGCTGTTGCAAAATGAGGTCAAGAACCCACTTGGAATTAGAGAACACACAACCATTTCCCTTTTGGAGCTTTGAATTCTGGGATTACACTAACATCATAGGGTTAGTTGGCTTTGGCACATCTGAGTTTAGACATGGAAGAACTATCCTGTTTTTGTGGGGCTGGTTCTTATGGGTGTGCTAACTTATTCTTGGATTTCCTGAGAAGGAGAAGGAAGAAGTAGGTTTGAAATAACTTCATCAGAAGCCAGATTAGTGAAATAGCAGGAATGAGATTTTTCAAGTCACATCTGTGAGTGTGTTAAAAATATAACTTTATTTTTCTGTAATTCAGCTTAATCTTTCTTTGGAACCTACATTTGTCTTGAAGGCAGAAAAGTCCTGATATTATTCAATATTTTAGGCTTAAACTTGGTCAGGTTTGAGTTTTTCCTCCACCTCTTCAACTTTGGAAGGCAGCTGAATTCTGGGTTGATTTTCTGTTATAGTATGACCTTCACCAAGAGAGGGACGCCTAGACACCACTATGCATTTATATTTATAGATCCACTGATTTCTGAATACACAGGCCACACTGAATATGCTGGCAGCATTTTTCTTCTTGGTAGGAAGATGCTTTCAGGTCTTCTGTCTTTCTCTTGCAAGCTAACTTTCTCTCTCAACTAACTTTTAAGCCCTTTGATCTAACCCATAGCGACTCTATTTACAATGATGGAAAATACCATGGCCTGGGTCAGATACACCTTAGTCCTTAAAATGACACCTTTAAGGACTAAAATATCACTTTTAAGAAGTCATTTGTAGCAGATTTGCCCAATGCAATATGTCATTTGATTTATTGACTGCTGCTTCCATGGACATTGGTTTCATCCAAGTAAAATGAAATCCTTTGCAGTTTCAATCATGGTATAACCTAGCAATTTTCTCAGTCATGACTTCCAGGGAATTTTGGGTGTACTTTCTCAGTACTTTTGGCAGCCCACGGTACTTTTCATATTCTCCTCTAACATCATAACTCAAATGCTCTGGTCTTCCTTATTCACAGACCTTATTCACTTTCACATGCAAATGAGGCTACTGAAAATGCCATGGTCTGATTAGGTGCACCTTATTTTACATAGGTAAAATACATGGAATGTCAGGTACATGACTATTGAGAATAGACATAGGCGAGCAGGACAAATGTGAAAGCAGGGAGGTCAGCTACAATAATCCAGTCATGAGATGATGGGGACCTGGACCAAGGTAATAGTGATAGGGATATGTCTGATTCTGAATATGTACTGCAGGTGGTGCCTACAGATTTGCTGATAGATTGAATGTGGGAATGAGAAAGAGGAATCCAAGATGATTTCAGGGTTTCTAGCTTGAACATCTGGAAGGAAGAGGTTGCCTTTTATATGAAGGCTGTGGGAAGAGCAGGCTGGGTGAAGGAATGATCAGGAATTGGATTCTGGACATCATATGTCTGAGATGTTTATTAGCTGTCCTGTAAGAGATGTCACATAGGTGGCTGGGTACACATGCCTGGGGTTCACTGGAGTCAAAGCTAGAGTGACTCATTAAGATGTATATTTTTAAAAGTTGTATAACTCAAGGAGAGCTTCCAGTGTGTGTGGGGGCAGATAGAAAAGTGGAGCATTCAACCCAGGGGCACTCAGGTGATTAAACAGTTGGTGACAAGGAGGAATCCACAAGGAAGATTTCAGACCAACAGAGAATGGGGGAACTAATGGTGGTGGTGGTGTGCTGTGGAGTCAGTTCTGACTCATAGTGACCCTGTATAGGGTTTCCAAGGCTGTAAATCTTTACGGGAGCAGAAAGCCTCATCTTTCTCCATTGGAATAGCTGGTAGTTTCAAACTGCTGACTTTGAGGTTAGCAGCCCAACTCATAAACACTGTGTTACCAGAGCTCCTTGGGGGCACTGATAGAGAGCTGAAAATACTGACAGGGATGTGTGAACACAAAAAAGTGGAAGGACTGACACTTAGGTGGGAAGATCGACAGTGAAGTGGGAGGACTAAAAGAAAGATGGGAGGATCTACAGTGAGATGGAGGAACCATAGGGAGTGGGAGGATCCACAGTTAGGTGGGAGCATTGACAGAGATGAAAGATTGAAGAAGGTTTACTTGTGGAATGCAGGAAGAAAATGGAGACAAGTGTCCTTGAGTCAGATGGTGTTACCAGCAGGTGGGAAGGGCCTCACTAACCATGTGCCTGCTTGGGGAGAACCAGCTGGCCAGAAACTGCCTACACCTTTGAGGGATGAGGAAGTCACAACTGAGAAGGGTTCTGGAGGTAAACTTGGTGTGTTAAGATTTTGGTCTTGTTTGGCAGTCCATTGATCTTTTTGAAACAAAACGAACTTTCTGTTTTGTTTTGCTTTTTAGAATGTCAAAGGGCAAAGTTCTTGCTCCATTAGGAGTAGAAAAGGAATTAGTTTTGTTGAGGAATTAAACAACTGTAGTTGGGGAGTACAGAACAAGAGTGCTTCAAAGTGTAGAAAACAAGAAGGATTTTTAGATAGGAGAAGTTTAGGGAACCAATAACATTAGTCATATGTTAGTGACTATTTGTCAGATATCAGTTAATCTGCAGGTGTTCTGGAGCCAGTCTTTGCAAACATTCTTTGAAATGGTTCTACTTATTTTTCAAGGACAAGGGCAGTTTGTGCAAAAGCATTTCTCCTGAGAACAGTCACATTTATGCCACCTTCCCTTGTTCCAGAGCAATTTACCCTATTATTGTGAATTTGGTCTGACCAAGCCACATTCCCCCCTTTTGGTTAAGTTCTATTAGGAGGCATTAGTCGTATTATTTACAATAGAGCCACCTTTATTTCTACAAGAGATTTTATATGTCTTTTCATAAGGGGCTTCGCTTTATTTTGCTGTGCTCATAGGACTTGTCTCAGGATGGACTGAGTTAGTTCTTATCAGGATAGCAGACAAAACCCTATTTGAGGAACAATTCAGGTCAAGCTTAAAAAATAAAGGTCAATATGCAGTACTCCAGAGGGAATGAAGGAAAAGGATTAAAAAATTGTCTGCTTATCAGGTATAAGTCTTTCCAAGATATGTAATTCTTTGCATAGCAAGGGAAGTCCTATCTTGATTATAAACATCAGCCAAACATCTCATAAAGCATTTGACTAGCCTGCAATATAATAATCAAAAGAATAAATCTAGTTTGAAATAATAGCATAGTCAAGAACAAATACTATTGGACAACTAGCTAAAACTGTCTATAAAGGGGAATACAGGTTTATGGGATAGTTAATGCATCAAGATTCTACTGTCTTGTCAAGAGGTATTAGCAATGGCACAGATGTCTTTTTAGGCAAAAATAAAATCAAGAGTTATTCTATTACTAAGTACAATACTTTAGAAGGAAGTATACAGATTTCTGTTGGGTTATCATCCTTTTAATAATATCCTTAACAATTTGCTAAGCCAATAGTCCTCAGGGCTGCCAAAATCTCATACAGATGACTCATTTGAAGGTGAAATTGGAATTAATGATAATATTGGGCATGAGGCAACAATTTAAAACAGGGCCTGAATTTTCATGTCCAGATCAAGAAAGGGGATGACAAATTTACTATTCAGACAGATTGCCAGCATTGGCTATCAACTGGGCCAGCTTAACAAATATAGTTTCTAAGTATTTAAAGGAATTATTAAGAAATATAAAACCAGGGCTTTGAAATGGCCCAAAAAGATTCAGTTATGATCAGTAGAGTGTAGGCATTACATAGCAACCACATTTCTTACAGGTAAGATTTTGACCCCACTAGTATACAGGAAGACTGTAGAAGAATTGATGCTTCTGAGTTATGGTGTTGGAGGAGAATATTGAAAGTGCCATGGGCTGCCAAAAGAACCTATACATCCATTTTGGAAGAAGTGCAGCCAGTGTGCTCCTTAGAGGGCAAGATGGCCAAACTTTGTCTCTCATACTTCAGACATATTGTCAGGAGGGACCAGTCACTGGAGAAGGATGTCATGTTTGGTAAGGTGGAGGGTCAGAGAAAATGAGGAAGACCTCCAATGAGATGGATTGGCCTAGTGGCAGCATCGATGGACTCAAGCGTGGCAACAGTAGTGAGGTTGGCCCTGGATCAGGCAGTGTTTCGTTCTGCTGTGCATAAGGTCGCTATGGGTTGGTACCGACTCAATGGCACCTAACAACAACAGTAAACAGGAAGCTGTGCCCTACTTAAAGATGGCAGCCAACACATTCAAAGTGTCATTTTTGAGTCTTTTGTGACTAACTTCTTTGCCTTAACATAATGTTTTCCAGGTTCCTCCATGTTGTAGCATGTATCAGTACTTTAGTCCATTTTATAACCTTACTTAGCTGTTCATCAATTGATGGACATATGAGTTGTTATCACCTTTTGGCTATTATGAATAATGCTGCTATGAATATTTGTGGTAGTTTTGTGTGGACATGCTTTCATTTCTCTTGGGAATTCACCTAGGAATGGACTTGCTAGATCATAAGGTAGTTCTGTGTTTAACATTTTGAGGAACTGCTAAGTTGTTTCTTAAGTACTATGTCATTTTACATTCCCACCAGCAGTGTTGTTGTTGTTAAGTGCTGTCGAGTCGGTTCTGACCCATAGTAACCTTGTATAGGGTTTCCAAGGAGCAGCTGTTGAGCTTGAACTGACGACTTTGCAGTTCAAACAGCTTTGCAGTCTGGTGCATTATCCACAGCGTCACACCAGGATGCCACCAGTAGTGTATGAGGATTCAATTTCTCTATATCCTCACCAATATTTGCTATTTTTTATGAAAATAGGATCATAGAAATCCTGTTGTTGTTAAGTGCCATTGAGTTGGTTCCAATCATAGCAACACTATACACAACACTGCCTGGTCTTGTGCCATCCTTACAAATGGTGCCATTTTCACAAACATGATGTTTGAGCCCATTATTGGTGCCACTGCATCAGTCCATCTCATTAGAGGTCTTTCTGTTTACCAAACATGTCCTTCTCCAGAGTCTGGTCCTTCCTAACAACATGTCCAAAGTACAAGAGACGAAGTCTTGCCATTGTTGTTTTTAAAGAGCAATCCGGGTGTACTTTTTCCAAAACAGATTTGTTTGTTTTTCTGGCAGTCCATGGTACTTTCAGTACTTTCAATACCATAATTCAAGTGCATCAATTCTTCTACAATCGTCTTTATTAATTGTACAGCTTTTGTGTGCATATGAGGCGATTGAAAATACCATGGCTTGGGTCAGGCATGCATTAGTCCTCAGACTGATCTCTGTTCTTGAACACATTAAAGAGGTCTTTTGCAGTAGATTTGCCGATTTAAATATGTTATTTGATTTTTTTTGACTGCTGTTTCCATGAATGCTGATTGTGGATCCAAGCAAAATGAAGTCTTTGACAATGTCGATCTTTTCTGTTTATCATAATGCTATTTATTAGTCTAGTGGTGAGAATTTTCATTGAGGTGAAATCCATACTGAAGGCTGTAGTCTTAGATCTTTATCAGTAAATACTTCAGGTCCTCTTCACTTACAGCAAGCAAGATTGTATCATCTGCATATTGCAGGCTGCTAATGAGTCTACCTTCAGTGTTGATGCCATGTTCTTCTTCATATAATCCAGCTTCTTGGATATTTTGCTCAGCATACAGATTGAATGACATGGTGAAAGGTTGCAATTCTGACACACCTTTCCTGATTTTAAACCATTCAGTATCACATTGTTTCTGGTTGAATAACTACCTCTTGGTCTATGTACAAGTTCCTTATGGGCACATTGAAGTGCTCTGGAATTTCCATTCTTTGCAATGTTATCCATAGTTTGTTATGATCTACTCAATCACTGTCGTTTCTCTTCAATTTGTCATTCCTGGCATAGTAAATCATATAATAACTAGATTCAATATGGCCAATACCAGTCCATTTCACCTCATAATGCCTAGGCTACTGATCTTTTTGAGTTCTATTTCATTTTTTACAACTTCCTGTTTTCCTAGATTCATATTTCATACATTCCACATCACATTTATTAATGGATGCTTGCAGCTGTTTTTTTCTCATTTGAGTTGTGCCCCAGCAACAAGAGAATTTCCTAAAAGCTTTGCTCCATCCATGTCTTTAAGGTTAACTCTACTTTGAGGATGCAGTTCTTCCCCAGTCGTATTTTGAGTAACTTCCAACCTGAGGGAGTTATCTTTTGGCACTACATTAGATAATATTCATTGCTATTCATAAGGTTTTCAGTGGGTAGCCTTTCAGAAGTGGTCAGTCTCTCCTTCCTTCTAGTCTCAAACCTGTCCACCATAGGTAACCCTGCTAGTATTTAAAATACCGATGGCATAGCTTTCAGTATCATAGCAACACACAAGTCACTATAGTAGAACAATGACAGATGTGTCAATGTTGAATAGCAATTGTGTGGTGGTGGTGTAGTGTGCTTCTGAGTTGGTTCCGACTCACAGTGACCCTGCATAAGGTTTCTGAGACTGTAAACCTTTACTGGAGTAGAAAGACTCATCTTTCTCTTGTGGAACAACTGATAGATTCAAACTACTAACCTTGTGGTTAGCAGTCCAGCTTATAACCCACTATGCTAAATGTGTGTGTGTGTGTAATTCTAGTGGGTATAAAATGTTATCACATTGTGGTTTTGATTTACAATTCCTTAATGGCTAATTATGTTGAGCATATTTTCATGTGTGCATTGACCATTTGTATCTTTTCTTTGGAGAAATGACTATTTAAATCCTTTGCTGTATTTTAATTTGGTTATTTGTGATTTTGTTAATTGAGTTATAAGAGCTTTTTATAAATTCATCTGGCAGTTTGTCGTTCTGTGGTGGCTTGTGTGTTGCTATGATTCTAGAAGCTATGCCACTGGTATTTTAAATAACAGCAGGGTCACCCATGGTTGACACGTTTCAGCTGAACTTCCAGACTTATATAGACTAGGACGAAGGAAATACAGATTACTTCTGAATATTTAGTCACTGAAAATTTTATGAATAGCAGTGAAACACTGTCAGCACCAAAATATTGAATATTAAAACATGAAGAAGAGCATCACAATATCTCCATATATAATGTGGGAAGATGAGCCCCTCAGGTTGGAAGGCACTCAAAAAGCTGCCTCCTCAAAGTAGAGTTGACCATGATGACGCAAATGGAGTAAAGCCTTCGGGTTCTTAATTTGCTGATGAAGCACAACTGAAAATGAACAGAAACAGCTGTAAATGTCTATTAATAATCAGAACATGTATTGTATGAAGTGTGAATCTAGCAAAATTGGAAAATGTCAAAAATGAAGTGCGTAAACATCAATATCTTAGGCATTTATGAGCTGAAATGGACTAGTATTGGCCATTTTGAATCTGACAATTGCCTGGTTTACTATGCTGGGAATGGATGACAGATTGAAGAGGAATGGCATCACATTCATAATCAAAAAGATATTCCAAGATCTGTTTGTAACTATAGGATAATAGCCATACACCTACAAGGAAAATCATTTAATACAACTGTTATTCAAATTTACACAACTACTAAAGCTGGTGATGATGAAATTGAAGAATTTTACTAACTTCTTCAGTCTGAAATTAATCAAACATGCAGTCAAGTTGTATTAATAATCACTGATGATTGGAATGCAAAGATTGAGAACAATAAGGAGTCAGTAGCTGGAAAATATGGCCTCGGTGATAGAAACAATGCTGGAGATCACATGATATAATTTTGTAAGACCAATGATTTCTTCATTGCAAATACCTTTTTTAAACAACATAAAACACAACTATACACATGGATTTCATCAGATGGAATACGCAGACATCAAATTTACTAAATCTTTGGAAAAGCTCCATATTATCAGTCAAAACAAGGCAAGGGGCAGGCTGTGGAACAGACCATCAACTGTTCATATGCAAGTTGGCACTGTGGGTTAATGTACTGGGCTCTGTATGGTTGGTTTGAACCACAAGGTCGGTTGTTCAGCTCACCAGCCGCTCCTCAGAAACCCTACGCAGTGTCACCATGTGTCAGAACTGACTCTACAGCACTTAACAACAACAACAAGTTCAGACTGAAGCTGAAAAAAAATTAAAACAAGTTCACAAGAACCAAAATATAACTATGAACATATTACACCTGAATTTAGAGATCACCTCAAGAGCCGATTTTGTGGGTTAGATATTAAAGGCCAAAGACCAGAAGAGTTATGGGATGACATCAAGAACATCATACAGGAAGAAAGCAAAGGGTCCTACAAGAAAGAAGGACAAGACCAAAATGGATGTCAGAAGAGACTCTGAAGTTTGCTTTCCAGTGTAGAAATGCTAAAGCAAGTGGAAGAAATGAGAGGGTAAAAGAGCTGAATAGAAAATTTCAAAGGTTAACTCACGAAGACAAAGTTAAATATAATGAAATGTGCAAAGACCTTGAGTTAGAAAACCAAACGGGGAGAACACACACAACATTTCTCAAGCTGGGGGAACAGAAGAAAAAATTCAAGCCTTGACTTGAAATATTGAAGGAATCTATGGACAAATATTGAATGATGCAGAAAGCACCAAAAGAAGATGGAAGGAATATACAGAGTCACTGTACCAAAAAGAAATGGTCGATGTTCAGCCATTTCAAGAGGTAGCATATGATCAAGAGCCAATAATACTGAAGGAAGAAGTCCAAGGTGTATTGGAAAAACTGGGAAAGAACAATGCACCAGGAATTGATTAAATACAAATTGAAATATTTCAACAAACTGATGTGGCACTGGAGACACTCATTCATTATGCCAAGAAATTTGGAAGATAGCTACCCGGCCAACTCTTTGGAGGAGATCCATATTTGTACCCATTCCAAAGAGAGGTGACCCAACAAAATGGGGAAATCATTGGACAATATCATTAATATTGCATGCAAATAAAATTTTGCTAAAGATACTCGAAAATGGGTACTACATCACGTTGACAAAGTACTGCCAGAGGTTCAGCTGGGTTCAGATGAGGATGTGCAACTAGAGATAACATTGCTGATGTCAGATGGATCTTGGTTGTAAGCTTTACTGACTACACAAAGGCTTTTGATTGTGTGGATCATGACAAGCTATGGACAACATTGTGGAGAATGAGTATTCCAAACACTTAATTATGCTCATGAGGCATAGCCTTCCATATGAGTTGTACTTCAATGTAAAGAAAACAAAAATCCTCACTGCTGGACCAATAATTGACATCATGATAAATGGAGAAAAGATTGAAGTTGTCAAAGATCAACCATCAACACTGTGGAAGCAGCAGGCAAGATATCAAAAGAATTATTGCACTAGGCAGACCTGGTGCACAAGACCTCTTTAATGTTGAGCAAAGATGTCAGTTTGAAGACTAAATTGTGCCTGACCCAAGCTGTGGTATTTTCAATAACCTCATATGCATGTGTAAGTTGAACAGTGAATAAGGAGACTGTAGAATTGATGCATTTGAGTTATGGTATTGGTGGTGTTGGTGGTTATGTGCCATGGAGTCGGCCCCAACTCATAGTCACCTTGTATAGGGTTTCCCAAGGTTGTAAATCTTTATGGGAGCAGAAAGCCTCACCTTTCTCCCATGGAACCAATGGTAGTTTTGAACTACTGACTATAAGATTAGCAGCGTGACTCGTAACCACTGTGCTACTAGAGCTCCTTTATGGTGTTGGAGGAGAATATTAAAAGTACCGTGAACTGTCAAAAGAACAAACAAATCTGTGTTGGAAGAAGTACAGCCAGAATGCTGTTTATTAGCTAAAATTACTAGCTAAAAAAAACTAAAAAGGGTTTAGTCCTATTATGAAAATGGGTCCATATTTTTTATTTGTTAAGCTTTAAAAAATCTCATTGTTTGTGAATGGTTTTCCATGTCAATAAATATATTTCTAAGGAACATTCTGTTGTATGTAGGGCTTTTGAGCACAGTGACTCCATATGCTTGTATAGCGTTTCATCATATGTATGTTCCATACTTTTCCCAAATAGGTTTTTGCTGTTGAACATGAAGTTGTTTCCAATTTTTGCTATTATAAATGACTGTAAAACTTTATGGATATCGACAGTTATTTTCTTTGGGCAGATTTGTAGAACAAGATTGCTGGACCAAAGTGCATGGATGTTTTAAAGGCTGTGTTATATGAAGTCAAAATGCCTTTTGCAAAGATTGGGAATTTGTGACCAATACAAAAGCAACAACACAGGCAGTCCTTGGGTTCTGAACTGTGGACAGCTCCTACTTGCTCTTTTATGTTATGTCAATTATCCCTCACTTTGAAATGATTGAACCAATCTCCCTATTTGATACCAATTCTTCGTGACTATCTGCACTTGCAGCACAGGAAGCGTTTATGTCACTGAAAAAGCTTCAGAAGTTTTTCTTGCACTAACCCACTGCCATTGAGTTAATTCTGACTTCACATAGAGTTTCTGAGACTCTAACTCTTCATGGGGGTAGATAGCCTCACCTTTTACCCACAGAGCATCTGGAGAATTTGAACCACTGCTCTTACAGTGAGCAGCACGATGCTTAACCCACAGCGTCACCAGGGCTCGTTGCTTGCACTAAAGTAAGGCTAAATAAAAACTGTCTGCACCTGTACTGAGTTACTTACAAATTCTTAAAAACATTTGCATTGCGGGGACTGTGTGCCATTTTATCAGTAATAATAATTAATCTTTTCATTGAACTTACATGCCATGCACTGTTCTAAGCATGGACTCCTTTATTCCTCACAAGAACTCTGTCAAACTGGTGTCTGTTTTTCATTTCACATATAATTAATTAAATTGATTTCTTGTTTTACTGCATTACAGTATAATGGATTGATACAGTAGCTGTAGCAATGGGCTCAAACATAGGAATGATTTTGAGGATGGGCATTGTCTTGTTCTGTTGTATATAGGGTTGTTGAGCACAGGGGTCCATATGGAAAGCACTGAACTGTGAACCACAAGGTCCATGGGTCAAGCCCATCAGTCACTCTGTGGAAGAATGTTGAGGCTTTCTGCTTCTGCAAAGATTTGAAGCTTCAGAAACCCTGTACAGGGTTGCTATGAGTTGGAATTGAATCGATGGCACTTAACAACCACAATATAGGGTCATTATGAATCGTAAGGAGTCATGATGTGGGGCTGTTGGTTAATGAACTGGACTGCAAAGTCGGTTTGAACTGCAAGGTCTGTGTGATTCAAGCTCACCAGCCACTCCTCGGAAACCCTGTACAGGGTCATTATGGGTTGGAACTGACTCAACAGTACTTAACAACAATGACAATGAATCATAACTGACTTGATGGTACTTAATAACAACAACAGTCAGACTGTGACTGTTCTGAGTTTTATTTCTTAGACTTTATTAAGGTTCTTTGTGGCTTTTTTATTTTTTCTAAATGCTCCTAGTGTACTGGAAAAGAAGGTATACTTTGTGTTTTCAGATTACATAATGTTTGTCTAATTGACACTATTAATATTATTATTAAGTCTCTGTGACTCCATATTTTTTTTTTTTTTACTTAATTTATCAAAATGTGGGAAATGTAATAATGTCTTCACAATTCTGTGTTCCTATAATTTCTTAGTACCAAACACACTGGTTGGTGTCAATTTATACTCAATTCTATGCCTTAGTTATATACTCAAATCTGTAAGTATTTGTGATGGGAAAGAAAATAAAGATTTAGGAGAAATCAAACAGCTAAACTGAAATCCCATTCTAACTATTGCTACCTATGTGTACATGGTTGCATGCATATCGGTGTCTGTATTTGTGTATGTTATGGGAATGTAGATGTGTTACAGCAGTTTGTGGAAAATTCCATTCTCTTTTAATTTCATTTTCCCCACAAACTCTTTGAAGCCCCCTTTCATGTTCCTCCATGTGTTGGTGATTGTTTCAGACTGACATGCATGTCTATGTATGTTTGTTCATCCATAGCGTCTTTTTCTTTAAATTGAATTGAAAACTTCAGGACTGGGTTCTGCCTTCATTATTGCTGGGTTTTTCTAGAATGATCACAAGTCAGAAAGCTCTGCTACTCAGAATCCTAACCCATCTGAATTTGTCTCCTCTCTCCTGGCTGCAGAAGGCCCTCCTGGTAAGCTGGTCATGCAGGCTGCTTTACTCCCATTTTCTGTGTTAGGTGGCTGTGGCCACACGGAGGGTATTAAGACCACACTTCCAGGTTCAGGGGAGATGCTGCAAACTTCATCCTATTCACTCAGTGTGTCTGCTCACGCACACTTGAGCAGACGCAAAGTCACACACATCCTTAATAGCTGGAACTCAGTGGTCTGGACATTGGTTCAATGGCAGCCACCAGCATTTATAGTAACTCTCAGGCAGACAACCAGTGCATCTTATGGAATGAGAGTGTAATACATACTCTAGGGCTGCTGGAAAATAATCTCCAAGCCCATCTCCTCCCACAGAGGAGAACAGTGTGTCCCACAGTGGGCTCTCCTGATACAGTCTCCTTGGCTCATCCCACTAACCTGGATGAGCTGTCATGAGAAAGACTCAGACCAAGTACCCAACCTGGGGAAGGTTTTGAGGGAGCCTTGTGGAAGAGTAACAATCCATTTCTTGCTGACTCCCCAGGCAACAAGGCACACAAATACCTAGACACAGCGTAGGAATGTTCTTGATATAGGAGCTCAGAGGGCCTGCAGATGCAGCACATGTACAGGAGCAGCTGAAGGTGTAGAGACCAGTATGTGCTAAAATAGGCCTATCCACTTTTTCCTACAAAGATGAGAACCTGGAGGAAGGGAAGGGCTGGGAGTTTGTATTACCATAAAATTCCTGTGCTACCTTCTAAATGATCATATTTAGCAGTGTGTCTTAAGAATAGTGAGCATTTAGTAAATATTTATTGATTTCCAGGGACTAAAACTTGATTTGACATTGGGAGAGGTAGAGTTCTGATGTCTAATGCTTGTTTTATTGCTGGGGTGAGTTGAAGGCAGGAAACTCTTTGGGGTCTGAGTTTTCCGTGTCTACCATTTTTTATTCATAAATAACATGTTACAGACATTTCCCCCAAAGAGTTACCTTCTGCACCCTCTGATTCTAGTCACAGTATGCCCCAGGATAAAAGAGCATTGTAATGAATATGCCCACTTCCCAGAGAAGAGCTCAGCAGAATCACACCATGAGTGTGGGCAGACCCAGGACTGGAATGTCTGTCTCTCAATACCTTGTAACACTTCCTAGTGAGGTGGGAGGCTCCCGCTCTCTGTTCTCCAAATTCCCTCAAAGGCCGGGCCAGCGCCAGTGACCTTGTCAGGTATCCAATTCAGAAGGACCTTTCTTGAAAGTTCTGTTTCTTAGACCATCTCTTGTTTTTACCCACTCAGGAGGAGGAGTTCATTGATTGGTGGAGCAAGTTCTTTGCCTCCGTAGGCGAGAGGGAAAAGTGTGGCTCATACCTGGAGAAGGATTTTGACACTCTAAAGGTGAGGTCTGTCTCCTAAATGGTTCCATGCAGCTCAATAGCCATTGAGCACATTCTATGGGCAGTGGGAGCTACAACAGAAAGATATAATTATCTAAGTGTTCCTCTCTTCATTTGGTGATGACTGATGAATCCTGATGAATTAATTGGGGTGAGAAGGATGGCCCAATCGTTTAGAAATAGAAGACAGTGTGGGCTGGCGTATCCAAGACAGTATTTCTGGGAGAATACAGGAAAACACTTAAGTATTTATTGGTGAAATGATGCCTGGGATTTGATTTAAAATACTACTCCCCTCAAAAAAAAAAGAAAGAAAAGTAAGGGGGAAGATAGATGGTGGTGAGCGACCCTCTGGAACTATAAAAAATATGGGAATCACAAAACATTGAAAATTGTTAAAACTTAGAAATGAGTACTTAGGGATTTGTTACATCATTCAGTTTCTTGCAGTATTTTTTGAAATTTTCTACGATAAAAAAATTTATATGCGAAAAAGAAGTCAGTTTGATTTTGAAGTACCTTAGATTCTTCTCACACTAGAAATCACCTGTTGTTGCTGTTGTTATGTGCCGTGGAGTTCCAAGTCATATAGTGACCCTGCATAGGGTTTCCGAGGCTGTAAATCTTTATAGAAGCAGAAAGCCTCATCTTTCTCCTGCGGAACAGCTGGTAGTTTTGAACTGCTGACCTTGCGGCTCATAGCCCAATTCGTAACCACTATGCTACCAGAGTATAAAAACTTGGTAAACTTGGTTTCTATGAAGAATACCAGCCAAATTTGGGCATTTTGAGGAAATATCATCACACTTTTTAAAAATGTACTACTTTATAAAAAGTTAACCAGAACCAATTTCAAAATTGTTCCCTAAGAGAGTTGTATAACTTCCAGGGCATGGCTGCCAGATAACATTTAGGATGCCCAGTTAAATTTGAATTTCAGATAAACAATAAATAATTTTTTAGTATAAGTCTGCTTTAAATATTGCATGCAATTTTATTATCTAGAAAGAATTCATTTTTATCTGAAATTCACCTTTAACTGGGTGTTCTGTATTTTCACTTATTAAATCTGGTAGCCTTATGACTGAAACGTAAATAGGGAAGATTCTGTACCCCATGATGACATTCTGGGCACAGGTTTTTAGACATTTGAGAACAGAGGTTCCCTAAAGGAACTGGGTAACTGAGACTTGAAGCTACTTGGGGTAGTGGGTGGCTTGGATTTTCAAGGGATTCTGCTGGCTGGAAAGCCTTTGGTGGATCCTCTGGAGGGTGGTTTAAAATGTGGCAAGAGTTGTCTTTGATACACTGGAGGCTTCCTGTGAATTGGCCTTGGAGATGTGTACTCAGAGATAAAACCACAGGTACAGGCTTAGGCAGAGGTTTCCTGAGGCAGTTCTTCCTTGAATTGGTAGATGACTGTTTGAGGTTGGGCAGAGAGATAGAACTATGTGTGCACCAGGAAGATCTGACACATTAGGTTTGGCATGTGCTACTGTTGCCTTGCCAAAAAAATGAGGAAAAACTAAGCAGGAATGAGCACTTCTGCCAGAGTGGACTGTGGCCCTGACCCCTTCACTGCTCCCTCAGAGTCTGGATGCTGAATTGGCACCTACGTTTCCACCTTGACCTTTCTGAGGAGGTCTCTAACAGCATCCAAATGAAAATGGGATCTCCAAAACAAAATGTGTTCAACCTGTTTCTGGGGGACATACCAGAATTCTGATCCTTTGAGGATAAGTAAATAGAAGAAAAACCACCACCAACAACATGGGTCTTTGAAAAATAGCCTGTAGCATTATGGAGAGAATGAAGAGAAAAAAATGTATTTTTCTGGAGTCTGGGAAAAAAATAACAACCCATCAGCTCATAGTCTAAACAATAAAAAATACAGCAAGAAATCATAAAAAGCAGAAACCATAGAAAAAGCCATAGGGAAAGAACAAAGCATATTCGTTTCCCTAATGAATGAAAATGGATTCAATGTACTTATTAACTAATAAAGACTTTTAGACTATGTCAAAAGTCAAAGCTGACGTCTTTAAAAGACACACTTAATACAACTTAGACTAGTTAAACAAATAAATATTTTAAGAATGATATTATTGGTAAATATAAAGAACAAAAAAACAGATTGAATTTAAAGTAAAAATTATAGGAAACAGAAAGAAGTTTTTTATATAAACAAAAGGTATATATCTCAGTGGAAAAATTCCCAAACATTTATGCATACAGCAGTATAGCTTAATGATATATAAGGCAAAAGTTGATAGGAATCTGAGGAAGCTTCAAAAACTTCATGGACCACCCATTTTTCTAGAAGGTGAAGATGTTGGCAGTTGGGAAGACCAGAACTAAGGTGTCTACCATAATTATTTTGGTAATCTGGTCAATTAACAAAACAATAACTGCTTTTAGATTAACAAAATAAATCTGTCTGACCTAGAATGTCTATGGAAAATGGAATGCAAAGATAATGGAATATATTATATAATATATAAATTAACATCCCCTTCACGCTGTGGGTTAATGCAAAGTCAGTTTGAACTGCAAGGTTGGTGATTTTGGCTCATCATCTGCTCCTCGGAAACCCTGTTCAGGGTTGCCATGGGTTGGAACTGACTCGATGATGCTTAACAACAACACCATCATATATAAAGTAGGAGTATTGATGTGGCACTGTGAGATAAAACACTGGACCACAAGTTAGTTTGAACCACAAGGTTGGCAGTTCAAATTCACCAGCTGCTCCTTAGAAAGTCTATACAGGGTTGCTATGAGTCAGAATTGGCTTGATGGCACTTAACAACAACAACATATATAAATTAAAACCTCTCAGAAACTAAAGTACAGAATAACAAATTGGAGTTATGGTGAGGACTTTTTTTCACCTTTCTCCTTGACTGTTCAAGCAAGCAATAAATAAGAAAGCAAACAAAAGATCTGAATGATGAGATAAATATTTTTGAAGCTATAGCAAGCACTATAGTTCTAAAATGGAAAATAAAAGACAATGTGCTTTTTGTCTAATGCCCAAAGAACATTGAAAAAATTTGATCATATATTAGTTTAATAATAAGTTACTAAAGGCAGGAAACATACAAGGCAGATTAAGATGCAGTAAAATGAAGGAGATTCATAGCAAGAGTTTAAATAACAGCAACAACAAAACACAACCACTTAGAAATTGTTTAAATTAGAAGTCTTTAATTGGGACTTCCAGCATGAATATGGCTGTATAAGTCAGCAATGTTACCCTTTCCTCCTAGAAATCATATGGGCTCCATTTTCAGTAAAAGTTGGAGACAAATAAAACCCACAGGTTCTAAAATATATATGAGAGTGGCCCAAAGGCAATTGAGATTGGATAAAAGCCACTCAGCAATAAGTGAAGAGAAGGCACAGGAAGAATGATAAAAAGACATAGTGGTATCACATCTTAGAAAGCAAAATGTATTTTCCAATGGAAAAATGTTGATAGTTATTTAAGACAATTGAAGGGTGCATGATGGTTTATTTTTATTCTCTTTACTTTTGTGTATGCTTGAAAAAGTCCATAAGAGACCATTAAAAATGATTGTTGTTAGGTGCCATGGAGTTGATTTTGACTCATAGTGATGATCCTGTGTAACAGAGTAGAACTGCCCCAGAGGGTTTTCTTGGCTGTAATCTTTATGAACACAGATCACCAGATCTTTCTCCCATGGAGCCTCTGGGTGAGGGTGAGTTTGAAATGCTTTGGACATAGATATAAGCTGGTGACAGAAGCTCTCTGAGATCTCTGCTGAAAAGCTGAGAAGATGAAGTGATGCAGGAATCACACATATGAGCCGTATTTGAGGGGGCAGTCTACCTCTGTGTCAGAAACAAAAGATACAGATTGTCTAGGAAAATCTAACACATCTAGTGACAATAATATAAAATATGGGGTCCTGCTGTGGCGCTGTGTGTTGATGCACTGGACTGCAAGGTCAGTTTGAACTGCAGAGTCAGTGGTTCAAATTCACCAGCTACTTCTCAGAAACTCTACAGAGTGTTGCTATGAGTTGGAACCCAATCGAGGGTACTGAACAACAATAACATAAAATATAGTACAGGGATAATTCAAGTATACTATTAAAAATAAGAGAAAACACACATCAACACTTAATAACAAAGGAGCCCTACCCACCAGAAAAACTTTGCCATGGAACCAATGAGATGAAATCATTTGCTTTGAAATTTTCCAAAATCAGGCAATCAAAATGCAAGGCAGAAACACAGGAACTCAAGGTATAAGTAGTATGAGAGGAAATGAAAAATGAGCTGAGAAGACTCGGGAAAGAAGAAGAAAATATCAAAACTTTCTCAGAAAGAATGATGAAATTGGAAGGAGCAGAGGGGAGAATAGGCACACTGAGAAACACAGTAAGGAGCAGGGAGGATGGAAATCTTAAAAGTAACCAAAATAAAATGGAAAAAAGAATTCTAAAAGAATAAAAAGAAATGAGATATAAAAGATAGACAAAGGAGATCCAACATTTGTGTAATTTGAGTATCTAAAGAAGACAACAAAACAGTGAAAACAAAGTAAAACCAACTATAACAAATAGTTTGATTAATATAGATTTCATGAAATGAAAGAATAATTGACTCTGAATTTTGAAAAATTTCACTGTGCGCTGGGAAAATTAACCCTGGTTGGTCACTATGCCACTATATTCTAGCATAGTATTTGCACTTTAGAAACAATGAAAGAGAATTTCTTGTGTAATCATATCTCTTTCCTCCCCCCAAATTAAGTAATTTAAAATAAGGAAGTAAATCAAGTTGGCTTCAATTTTTCTACAACACTGAATGTCCACAACCAGAAACGTATCATTTATAAGGTCATCAGAGAAAGAAAGGATTTGATACTCAACTAAGCTGTCTTTCAAGCCTAAAGACTAGATAGGAAAAATACTTTTAAGTATTCAGGAACTAAGAGGATATTGTTCCTGTGAGTCTTTCTTGAGGACACTTCTAGGAGATAGACTTTAATCAACTAGGCGATAGCTAGGAAAACCACACAGACATATACACAAAACTGGTTGTAATTATATTTACCTTAGAACTAAAATGAAAACAAATGAAAGGGGTTACAGTAAGAGGGCAGGATTTAAATGGTATTTGCAAGGACACCACCATTTGTCAATTTGTCATACTATGGTGGCTTGCATGTTGCTGTGATGCTGGTTACTATGCCACATGTATTTCAAATACGAGCAGGATACACCCACGATGGACAGGTTTCAGCTGAGCTTTCAGACTAAGACAGACTAGGAAGAAGGAGGGGCAGACTATTTCTAAATGTTTACCCACTGAAAACCGTATGAATAACTGTGGGTCTCACCCTGTCAGATAGCATCAGAATATTGACTATTATAATGAATGTTGTTGTTGTTGTTTAGTGCCATCAAGTTGGTTCTGACTCATAGTGACCTTGTGTAGGGTTTCCAAGGAGCAGCTGTTGAGTTTGAACCACCAACCTTTTGATTCTAACTGACCTTGTAGTCTATTGTTTTATCCTACAGTGTCACACCAGGACTCCATTATGATGAATGGCTCCAGCATATTGTCAGATGTAGTGCCAGAAGATGAGTCCCTCAGATTTGAAGGCTCTCAAAATATGACTAGGGAAGAGTTGCCTCCTCAAAGTAGTTGACTGTGATGATGCAAATGGAGTAAAGATTTTGAGACCTTCATTTGTAGTCGGGAAACAACTCAAAATGAGAAGCAGTTGTAAGCATTCACTAATAATTGGAGCATGAAATGTACGAAATATGACTATAAGGAGAATGAAAGTTATAAAAACTGAAACAGAACATGTAAAGATTGATATCCTAGGCATTAATAAACGGAATTGGACTAGTGTTGGCCATTTTGAGTCTAACAATCATATGGTACTATGCTGGGAGTGACAAATTGAAGAGGAATTGGCATTGTATTCATCATCAAAAAGAACGTTTCAAGTTCTATCTTGAAGTATAATGGTATCTGTGATAGGATAATATCCATAGACCTACAAGGAAGACCAGTTAATATTATTATTATTCAAATTTATGCACCAACCACTGTAACCAGTGATGATGAAATTGAAAAATGCTATCAACTTCTTCATTCTGAAACTGATCAAACATGCAATCAATATGCATTGATAATTACTGGTGATTACTAGAAAAAGGTTAGAAACAAAGAAGAAGGATCAGTAGTTGGAAAATATGACCTTGGTGAAAGATGCTGGAGACTGCATGATAAAATTATCTAAGACCAATGACTTATTTATTGCAATTACTTTTTTAAAAAACAACATAAAAGACAACATAAAAATAGACTTCACCAGATGGAATACACAGATATCAAATTGACTGCATCTGTGGTAAGGGATGGTGGGAAAGCTCCATATCATTAGACAAAGCAAGGCCAGGGGCAGACTGTAGAACATACCATCAGTTGCTCATATACAAGTTCAGGCAGAATCTAAAGGAAATTTAAAAGGTACATAAGAGCCAAAATTTGACCTTGAACATATCCAATCTGAATTTAGAGATTGTTTCAAAAACAGATTTGATGTGTTAGACACTAATACCAGAAGAGTTGTGGGATGACATCAAGAACATCATACAGGAAGAAAGCAAAAGGTCTAAAAAGACAAGAAAGAAGGAAAAGACAAAAATACATGTCAGAAAAGACTGAAACTTACTCTACAGTGTAGAGATGTTAAAGCAAATGAAAGACAAAAGGAAGTCAAAGAGCTGAACAGAATATTTCAAGAAGCTCAAGAAGAAAAAGTCAAATATTATAATGAAATGTGCAAAGATCTGGAGTTAGAATACCAAAAATGAAGAACATTTCTCAAGCTGAAAGAACAGAATTAAAAATTCAAGCCTCGATTTGAAATACCGAAAGAGTTTATGGGAAAAGTGGAGTCCTGGTGTGGCACTGTGGGTTACTACAATGGACTGCAAAGTCAGTTTGAACTGCTAGGTCAGTGGTTCAAGCTTACCAGCTGCTCCTCGGAAATCCTATACAGAGTTGCTATGGGTCAGAACCAACTCAACGTCACTTAACAACAGCAACAACAATGGGGGGAAAACATTGAATGATGCAGAAAGCATCAAAAGATGGAAGGCATACACAGAGTCACTGCACCAAAAAGAAGTAGTTGATGTTCAACCATTGCAAGAGATAGCATATGATCAAGAACCAGCAGTTCTGAAGGAAGAAGTCCAAGGTGCACAGAAGGCATTGGCTCTGGGAATTGATGGGAATGAAAATAGTAATCTTTCAACAAACTGAGTCATCACTGGACACACTTATTCAATTATGCTAAGAAATTTGGAAGACATCTACCTGGTCAACTGATTGGAAGAAACCCATATTTGTGCCCATTTCAAAGAGAGGTGACCCAATGGAATGTGGAAATCATTGGACAATATCATTAATAACACATGCAAGTAAAATTTTGCTAAAGATAATTCACAAAAGGTATAACAGTACGTTGAAAGAGAACTGCCAAAGATACAAGCCAGATTCAGATGAGGATGTAGAACAAGGGATGTTATTGCTGACGTCAGATAGATCTTAGTCAAAAGCTAAGAATATCAGAAAGATGTTTGCCTGTGCTTTATTGATTATGCAAAGGCTTTTGACTGCAAGACATTTGAATATTACATTGCCATTAAGAAGGATGTTGTAGAAGTATATTTTTGACATGCAAAGATTTTCATAGTACACTGTTAGGTAAAAAAAGCAAGTTAAAGGACAATTTACATCCTGCAATCCCATTTTGGTAAAATATAAATATATATAGAGAGAAACTATTCAGAAGTTACCAAATGTTAACTAAATAACAGGTTGTTATTTTTGAGAATCAGAGTTTGAGGCAGTATTATTAATCTTGTCTTTGTATATAATTACAGTTTCTTTAATTTTTAATACCACCACTCGTCTGTCAGTTTGTTGTACTGTGGTGGCTTGTGAGTTGATGTGATTCTGGAAGCTATGCCACCGGTATTTTAAATACCAGCAGGGTCACCCTTGGTGGACAGGTTTCAGATGAGCTTCCAGATGAAGACAGACTAGGAAGAAGGAGTGACTATTTCAGAATATTTTAGTTACTGAAAACCTTATGAATAGCAGAGAAACACTGTCAGATATAGTGCTGGAAAATGAGCCCCTTAGCTTGGAAGGCACTCAAAATGTGACTGGGAAAGAGCTGCCTCTGCAAAGTAGAGTTGACCATGATGACACTGATGAAGTAAAGCCCCTGGGAGTAAAGCCTGAGGGACCTTCATTTGCTGATGGGGCACACCTCAAAATGTAGAGAAACAGCTGTAACATCTATTAATAGTCGGATATATTACCAAGTATGAATCTAGGAAAATTGGAAATTGTCAAAAATGAAATGGAACGTATAAACATTGATGTCTTAGGCATTAGTGAGCTGAAATGGACTGGTATTGGCCATTTTGAATGTGACAACACATGGTTTACTATGCTGGGAGTGACAAATTGAAGAGGAATGGTGTTGCATTCATTGTCAAAAAGAA
>NW_006408570.1:2565569-2566428 GCF_000296735.1 Chrysochloris asiatica | reverse complement strand
GTTGTGGATGACATCAAAAAGTCATTAAGAAGACAAGAAGAAGGAAAAGGTCAAAATGGATGTCAGAAGAGACAGTGAAACTTGCTTTCTAGAGTAGAGATGCTAAAGCAAATGGAAGAAATGAGGAGGTACAAGAACTGAACAGAAAATTTCAAAGGTCAGCTTGAGAAGACAAAGTCAAATATTACAACGAAATGTGCAAAGATCTAGAGTCAAAAACCAAAAGGGAATAACACGCTCAGCATTTCTAAAGCTGGGGGAACTGAAGAAAAAAATTCAAGCCTTGACTTTCGTTATTGAAGGATTCTTTGGGCAAATTATGGAATGATGCAGAAAGCATCAAAAGAAGATGGAAGGAATACACAGAGTCACTGTACCAAAAGGAAGTGGTAGATGTGCAAACATTTCAAGAGGTAGCATATGATCAAGAGCCAATGATACTGAAGGAAGAAGTCCAGGGTGCATTTAAGGAATTGGCAAAGAACAAGGCACCAGGAATTGATGGAATAAAAATTGAAAAATTTCAAGAAAGCGAGGCTGCACTGGAGGCACTCACTCATCTATGCCAAGAAATTTGGAAGTCAACGCTGGCCAACTGTTTGGAAGACATCCATATTTGTGCCCATTCCAAAGAGAGGTGATCCAATGGAATGTGGAAATCATTGGACAATCTCTTTGATATCCCATGTGAGTTAAGTTTTACTAAAGGTAATACAGAAATGGCTGCAAGCATACACTGACAGAGAACTTGCAGAGGTTCAAGGTGGATTCAGATGAGTCTGTGAAAAGAGGGATATCTTTGCTGATGTCCAATGGATCTTGGCTGAAAGCAGAGTATACCAGAAAGATGTTTACCTAT
>NW_006408570.1:2526682-2564708 GCF_000296735.1 Chrysochloris asiatica | reverse complement strand
TGGAGGCCAGGATGGACACATTTCTTCTCTGATACTGTGGACATATTGTCAGGAGGGACCAGACACTGGAGAAGGATATCATGTTTAGTAGGGTGGAGGGTCAGAGAAAAAGAGGAAGACCCTCAGTGAGATGGATTGGCAAAGTGGCAGCATCAGTGGGTTCCATTGTGGCAACAATTGTGAGGTTGGCCCAGGACTGGGCTGTGTTTTGTGTTGTTGTGCATACGGTCGCTGTGAGCTGTTACTGACTCGATGGCAACTAACAACAACAGCAACACTTTTTAAATGAACCTGTATCACCTGCATAATTAAATATTTCTTGAAGAGGTAGAACTTGAAGTTTGTGGGATAGGTAGAACGCCAACTCCTAAACAAGAAGTAATATTTAATAAGACAGAGAATAGGAATTTACCTGCAGTAGCTCATCATCAATTTCAAATATAACCAATTTAGCAAGTATATTCACCTGTTTAACATCACTATTTACTAGGTACATTTTATCATCTATTTTGGAAAACTGCAGCATCATTTAAGCCTAAACATGTCTAAAACACTGCCCTAACACTGGCTGTTTAAGAATAAACAAATAAATAGAGCTCACAAATTTAAAGTGGTGCTCAGAAGGCATATTTGGCCTAAGATTTCATACCATTGTCATATATGATACACAACTGGAGAATGAACATTCTTACTTGAAATGTTGACCCTTTAATTTCCTGGAATTCTCTAAATCTTCTAATAAAAAGTCAGTTAGCTTTGCATTTATTTGTTTGACTGTGATCTTATCTATTAAAAGTATACCACACTATATATTCCTGAGTGCTTTGGTGTACATCCAAAAAAACCCCCCAAAACCCAGAGGGAATGGAAGCAAATGCTGTTGAATGATGATGCATGGAGGGGATTATAGTCATTGCAATGAAATGAAATACGATAGGATGAATGTCAAGCTGATGTTCTCCCATGTAAAATATCACTCAATTCACATAAAAAATTAAAAAATATATATATGTACCGCTTACATATGATGTTTCTGGGGTATCTGGAATATTTGATTAACCAGAAGATCCTGTTCCTTAATGGTATTGAACAAACATCTTCCTCTCTTGCCTCCTCCTTTCTTCTGATTTGTTTCCTTCTTTTTCTTTTACCTCCATTACTTGTATACTTTTTAATCTCTGCCTTTGTTCTTATTTGCTTCTCTGCCTCTATTCCTTTATGGCTCCTTGTCTTTCCTCTCTGCTTCTTCGATCCTACCCTTCTCTTGGCCTGCATTTCTTTAATTCTCCTTTTTTCTTTATCCTTTGTTCCTTCTCTGCCCTCTTTCATCTTTCCTTCACTCTTATGCTGCCATGCTTTGCCTTCTTCTCCTATTTCCTCTCTCTTTGCTGTCCTTCTTCTTTCTTTGCCTTGTCCCCTCTTGTTACCACATGTGCAGGTCTATGATACACAACTGGAGAATGTGGAGGCCTTTGAGGGTCTATCTGACTTTTGTAACACCTTCAAGCTTTACCGGGGCAAGACTCAGGAGGAGATGGAAGATCCATCGGTCATTGGGGAATTTAAGGTAACTCATCGAAGGCATGACTACAACCCAGGTGGATTGAGTCTGAAGTAGCAGCATCAGATAAAGAGAGTGGGAACAGGGGCAGCTGGTAGTATTCGTGATGTCCTGGTGCTCATGATGGTGAACATGTGGGGATAGAGGTGGTGCTGGTGCTGGTGTAGAATCTGCCTTTGGTGTGTATGGTGTGTATAGAGATGAGAATAATGGTCATAATGGTAATTGTATTGATGACAACAGTGATAAAAATAAAAACCAACCCCTAATTCTTTGCAGGGCCTTTTCAAAATTTATTCTCTCCCAGAAGATCCTGCCATCCCCATACCTCCAAGACAGTTCCACCAGTTGGCTGCCCAGGGTCCTCAGGAGTGCCTGGTCCGTATCTACATTGTCCGAGCATTTGGCCTGCAGCCCAAGGACCCCAATGGGAAGGTAACATTCCTAGGATCCGCATCATCCCCAGAATAGCAGGTGTGGGTGCAAATGGACTGCAGAATCAGACACAGTGTCTGCCCCAGGGAGTTGGGAATTCAGACAAATACATATAAAATTGAGATGCAACTGGAGGAATTCTATCAAGGGCCGAGCTCTCTAGGAGGTTAGAGAAGGCCACAGTCAGTGGAAGCCTTTGTAATAATGTGGACACTTCCTGGGAAGAATAGTAAGGACTGTTCAGGATGGAAGGAGTTTTGATAAGCTGGGAGGAAGAACAAATAGTATTTTCTGAGGGGGTCAAAAGCATAGGCAAAATTTTGAAAGAAAGAAGTTGAATGTGCATTTACAACAATGAGGGAACATGAAGATGAATACTGTTGAAGGTGTAAGTTGGGATTAGACTTTGTAGGACTTTCAGTGGTGGGGTGGGAAGGAGGGAGGAGCCCTCCCTACTACTACTCAGCCTGTCTTTACTGAAGACTTTGATATTTTGTTCATCATGGATTGTTAACACTAGTTTAAAGTGTTAAAATAGTACATTGAAATAAATTTATCTTGATTACTGAGGATTTTGGCACCCCTTTAAATTTTGTGCCTCAGCTGCTTCACTGTAGTCCATGTCCTAGGTGGAGGAAGAGAGTTTGAAGAGGGAAGGAGCCTAGTGGTCCAGGGAGATGGGGGTGGGAGGGCAAGAGTATAGATGGAAGGAGAGAGTGAGAAGAGAAGGAAAGATGAGAGTCTGAGTAGGTAGACCATTTAGAGTTTAGAGGTATGGGGGGGCGGCGCTCTCTTGTTTCTTTAGAAGGGTTTAGGTGCTGTGTGTTAATGCAGTGGACTACAAGGTCGGTTTGAACTAAAAGGTTGATGGTTCAAGCTCACCAGCTGCTCCTCAGGAACCCTATCTAGGGTAGCTATGAATCAGAGTCAACTTGATGGCACTTAACAGCAACAACAACATCTGACCCTAGGATCCAGACTTGTAAGACGGAGAAGTCATCATGGCTGCCTCTGCCCTGCTGCTGTAGTTGAGACATCTCACAGGGCATTATAATAGAGCTGTTCTCAGGCATCTCCGATGGCTTCCAAGATGTAATCCTGGCCAATGAATCTTCTTGATGCTACACTGAACTGGGCACTGCCCAGCCCCAGCTGCTCCTGGATGCTAGTTGGAGGAGTGCTGTTGTTCCCTTGGACTGGGTTGATTGATGCTGTCTGGCCACCTCTCTCACTTTCCATCTTTTTAAGATGAGATCACAGATAGGACCCCAGCCTGGCCCGTTGTTGTGAAGTGCTGTTGAGTTGGTCCCATCTCATTATTACACCACTGTAGAGGGCTTCTGAGGTTGTAAATATTTGCAGGAGCAGAAAGTCTCATCTTTCTCCTGCTGAGCAGCTGGTGGGCTAGGACTGCCAAGGAACTTGTGGTTCACAGTCTAGTGCTTATCCTACAGAGCCACTGAACTCCATCAGTTTGGCGTAGTCAGATATATAATAGAAGTTGCTGTGTTTCTAAACGTATGGACCTGCCTCCCTGCCACTTCTCACAGAAGTCAGTGACTTGGGAATATAGAGGGACTCCTGATGTGGTGCTGTGGGCTAATGCATCAGACTGCAAAGTCATTTGAACGGCAAGGTCGGTGGTTCAAACTCACTAGCTGCTTCTTGGAAACTCTATACTGGGTCTCTATGGGTCGGAATCGACTCGACGGCATCCTAGATTCACTGTTGAGGCTGTGTGGAGTGCAGTGAGGGCCCTGGTTTAGCAGAGCAGAATTTACATTGCAGCTTCTTGGTTCTCCACCTAACCCCATTAGAAGGCAGAAGCCAAGAAGCTTCAAAGACAGGTTCAGAAGGTCACTTGATTGTTTTTGTTGCCTCCTCCTTCAGTGTGATCCTTACATCAAGATCTCCATCGGGAAGAAATCAGTTAATGACCAGGATAACTATATTCCCTGTACCTTGGAACCTGTGTTTGGAAAGTAAGTTGTGGGCATCTTGGGCTTTGGAGTGCAGGAGTCAGTCTGGAATACCCACAGTCCAGTGTAGGAAATGTGACTGACACTGGGAAGTCCCCATCTCCTGCTGTGTTCCCTAACTCTGTGTGTCTTTGGGGCTGTCACCTTTGTTGCTCAAGTAGTAAAGGCTGCAGTCATGATGGACGTTCCTAGTTAAATACGTAAACAATTACCTCGAAGGACAGACGTCTAGGTGGGAATGCAGAGCATGCATTTGCTATCCTTTTCATTTTTAATGAAATTTTTCACTGGAATAATACAGACTTTTTACAGAAAAGTTATAGAGATAATACAGAGAATTCCCATATGCACTTCACCTAATAACCTTTACTGTTAACATCTTACTTAATCAAGAACAATTCAAGATACCAACCACATCGTATTTAGTAGTTATGCATTCTCTTCTCTTGACTCGTGTTCATCTGTAGTGGACTTAAGATAGTAAAATGATTCTTGAAATCTAAGAACAAGGAAAGGAAGAGTCAATGTCGATTTCATGAGCACAGCTTTCCTGCGTCCTGAATTGTGGAGGGGGAAGGGGTGCTGCAGAGGGGGATTTACAGCGAGTTTTCCAGCAGCACCTTTAAGAGACCACCACTCGTCTGCCAGTTTGTCATACTGTGGTGGCTTGCATGTTGCTTTGAAGCTAGAAGCTATGCCATGGATATTTTAAATACCAGCAGGATTACCCATGGTGGACAGGTTTTAGCAGAGGTTCCAAATAAACAGTAGGAGAGGCAATCTACTTTTGAATGTTTAGCCACTGAAAACCTTATGAATAGCAGTGGAACATTGTCAGATATAGTGCCAGAAGATGAGCCCCTCAGGCTGGAAGGTTCAACATATGACTAGGGAAGACCTGCCTCCTCAAAGTAGAGTTGACCCCTTAATAATGGGAATGGAGTCAAGTTTTCAGGATCTTCATTTGCTGATGGAGCAAAACACAAAGTGAGGGGAAACAGCTGTAAATATCCATTAATAATAGGAACATGGAATGTACAAACTATGAATCTAGGAAAATTGGAAGTTGTCAAAAATGAAATGGTTCACATAAACATTGATGTCCTCAGCATTAGTGAACTGAAATGGACTGGTATTGGCCATTTTGAATCAGACAATCATACGGTTTACTATGCCGGGAACAGCAAATGTAGAGGAATGGCATCACATTCATCATAAAAAATAACGTTTTAAGATCTATTTTGAAGTACAATGCTGTCTGTGACAGAATAACATCCATACGCCTACAAGGAAGACCAGATTGTACCTCTACTATTCAAATTTACAAACCAACCACTAAAGTCAGTGATGCTGAAATTAAAGCATTCTACCAATTTCTTCTGTCTGAAATTGATCAAACATGCTTTCAATATGTATTGATAATTACTGGTGATTGTAATGTAAAAGTTGGAAACAAAGAGGAAGAATCAGTAGTGGGAAAATATCGCCTCAGTGATAAAAATGATGCTGGAGATTGCATGATAGAATTTTGGAAGAACAATTATTTATTATAAATACCTTTTATCAATAAATACACATGGCCCTCAGCTGATGGAATAAATAGGAATCTTGTTGATTACATATGATTACATCATCAGCCAAAACAAAACCAGGGGCAGACTGTGGAACAGACCATCAATTTCTCATATGCAAGTTCAGGCTGAAGCTAAAGAAAATTAAAACAAGTCCACAAGAGCCAAATATGACCTTGAACACATCCCACCCGAATTTAGAGATCGTTTCAATAACAGATTTGGTGTATTAGACACTAGTGATCACAGACCAGAAGAGTTGTGGGATGACTTAAAGAACATTATACAGGAAGAAAGTGAAAGGTGATTAAGAAGACAAGAAAGAAGAAAAAGACCAAAATGGTTGTCAGAATAGATTGTGAAACTTGTTCTCCAGCATACAGATGCTGATGTGGGTGGAAAAAATGAGGAAGTCAAAGAGCTGAACAGAAAATTTCAAAGGGTAACTTGAGATGACAAAATCAAGGATTATAATGAAATATGCAAAAACCTGGAATTAGAAAAGTAAAATGGAAGAATACATTCAGTATTTCTCAAGCTGAAAGAGCTGAACAAAAAATTCAAGCTTTAATTTTCAATACTTAATATTGAAAGATTCTATGAGAAAAATATTGAATAATGCAGTAAGCATCAAATGAAGATGGAAGGTATACAGAGAGCCACTGTTCCACAAAGAACTTACTGATGTTCCACAATTTCAAGAGGTAGCCTATGATCAAGAACCAATGGAACTGAAGGAAGAAGAAACCCAAGTTTCACTGAAGACATTGGCAATAAACAAGGCTCCAGGAATTGACAGAGTACAGATTGAAATCTTTCAACAAACTGATGAAGCATTGAAGGCATTCCTTCATCTATGCCAAGACGTGAAAAAGATTTATAATACTTACTGATAAAGATCAAAGACTATAGCCTTCAGTATGGATTGCACCTCAATATAAAGAAAACAAAAATCCTCACAACTGGACCAATAAATGAGATCATGATAAGTGGAGAAAAGATTGGAGTTGTCAAAGGCTTCATTTTGCTTGGATCCGCTATCAACACTGTAGCAGTCCAGAAATCAAATGACATATGTCATTAGACAAATCTGCTGCACAAGACCTCTTCAAAGTGTTCAAAAGCAAAGAGATCAGTGTGAGGACTAAGGTGTGCTTGCCCCAAGCTGTGGTATTTTCAGTAGTCTCATATGCATGTGAAAGTTGAACATTGAATAAAGAAGGCTATAGCAAAATGTATACATTTGAGTTATAGTGTTGGAGGAGGATATTGAAAGTACCATGGATTGCCAGAAGAACAAACAAATCTGTGTTGGAATAAGTACAGCCAGAATGCTCCTTAGAAGCCAGAACGGTGAGACTTCTTCTCTCATACTTTGGATATGTTATCAGGAGAGACCAGTCCCTGGAGAAGGACATTATGCTTGGTAAAAATGGAGTGTCAGCAAAAAAGAGGAAGACCCCAATTAGGTGGATTGGTAAGTGTAAACAAGAATATGCTCAGTGTGACAATTGTGAGGATGACTCAGGACAGTATTTTGCTCTGTTGTACATAGGATTGCTATAAGTGGGCACTGGTTGGACAGCACCTAACAGCAGCAACAACAACCTGTAGGAAAAGATGTGGGGTGTGTTCATAGTGTTGAGTAACACACTGAAGCAAGGACTTAGGGGAAATGCTGGTTTTGAAGGGGAAATGGCCCTGGCAGATGGAGGGAAAGGCTGGAGAGAAGATGGAGTGGAGAAAAGAGCTGTTGGTGAGCTCTCTGCTGGGATAGACTACATGCTGAGAGGGTGGGGTGGTGAGCAGGTCCTATTCCATGTTGAGGGCCAGGGCCCAGGCCAATGTGGGGAGGAATGCAAAAGAACCCCTCTCAAATCACCTCCCTCAATTCAGGCCATTCCAGGAACTCTCTTTCTGTAATCCTGCACTGAACATGCACAACTCATGGGGCATAACTGGAACCCAGCTCTATTTTGTCTGCCAGTGCCCTGTAAACATTTGTTCTGTGGGACCATTTGCCCCATTCTGTGGGGAAACTGTGGCAGGCTAGCCACATCCCTGCTCACTGTTAGGCACAGACCACTACCCCAGCCAGTCACCAGAATGCCCTGGCCGTGCCATAACTAAAGCCCAGAATGGACTGAGGGTCGTCTCTCCCCTTTCCCAGCTGGGACCACTTCAGGTGTAGCTGTGTGTGATGTGTGGTATGTGTGTGGGGGGCTGTGTCTTCCTCCTGTTCCCTGTTTAGTGTTGTTTCCCTTCTCACCTCTGACCAGTCATTGATATTTCTGGCTCCTGTAGGGCCTGGTCTAGGGGAGCTTGAATTTGTGACAAGGACCAGTTTCCTGTGCTTACCACCTTTCTTGTTGTTGTTGGCTGGAGCTCTCCTTGTGGCTAATGCTTTAGCTGATTTATTTTCTTGTGGGTGCTTTCTCTAGCCTCTCCCACTACGCCTATGGTGATGAGGCAGACACTATACCCCTATACCTGGCCACTTCTCTCCCTGGACCCCTGATTCTCAGATGGTGCCCTCTACAATCTCTTGCCCTTCAGGATCTCCTGTGCAGGATATAGAGCCGTTCTGGTCTGGTCTCCTGTGACCTGCATCTCCTTTGCAGAAAGCCTCACAAATATATGTACACACACTTCCCTTCATTCCCTTCTAGAAGTAGGTCTGAAGCCCTGAGAGCCTAGAAATGGATCCCAGGTCACCCACTAGTAAATTCTGTCAGAGATGCTCAGGCACCTCACTCTGGAGTCTCGTATGGGTCAGGTTCTGGTTTCCTGGTTGAGGAATCTCAGGGGGGTATAAAGACAGCTGAAAGGTTGGTGGTTCAAATCCACCTGAAGGTACCTTGGAAGAAAGGCTTCATGATTTACTTTTTTTAAACATTTTTATCATGAATTGCATGCTAGTTTACATGGGAGAACATTAGTTTCACATTCATCCTATCTTATTTTGTTTCATTTGCAATGATTGCAGTCCCCTCCATGCATCATCCAACAACCAAAGTGTACGCCCCACAAGCCTGCCCCCTGGCTGCCAGCACACAGCCCCTCTCCCTCCCTGAGTCCAGGGTCCTCAGCTGCTCTATCATTCCACGTCATCATCTCTGCCTCCATCTCTGGTATTGCTGCTTCTCTGGATAGGGTCCCACACTTTGCTCTTCTCCCTTGATGGTCCCAAGGTCCTCTGCTCCTGGTCTGCAAGATCAGCCACTTCCCTGCTTCATGATTTACTTTTGAAGAATCAGGCTTCGACAAGACTATGGAGCACAGCCCCTGTGGACCGTATGGGATTGCCATGAGTCAGAAGTGACTTTGCGGCAACTAGTCCTGGTTGAGACTTGGGCTTTAACATTCTGTTCCAATTCGTCTGTTCATTCTGCTGTGTGTGTGGATGCATGCATGTGTGTGTGTACATATATGAATAGACACATACTCTCTCCAGGACCACCTAGTAGAGTGCTGTGGGTGGTGTGTTTGAAGAGTTGCAGGAGACTCAAGGAGCATGGGCCACTCTTGAGCTTCCATTCTAGCTTGCAGTGTCCTTGAGTGTCTGTTGTGTATAGCAGTACCAGGTTGCCAATGATATCGTGCACCTCCTGCAGGATGTTCGAGCTGACCTGCACCCTGCCTCTGGAGAAGGACCTGAAGATTACTCTCTATGACTATGACCTCATGTCCAAGGATGAGAAGATTGGAGAGACAGTCATTGACTTGGAGAACAGGCTGCTGTCCAAGTTTGGGGCTCGCTGTGGACTCCCCCAGACCTACTGTGTGTATGTGCATGAGAGCTGACTTCTTCTCTAACAACAAACCCACACACTGCTTATTGAGGACTTATCGTGTGCTGGTCCTGGGCTAGGCACTTTTCAACACTTAATTTAATGTAGTTTAGTTAATCCAATGGGGGGATACCCTTCCCAATGCAGAGATGAGGAAACAGATGTTAGCAGTGGTGGGGTTAGGATTGGAAGTTGTTTATCTGATTCTAAGAGCCTGGCTCTTCATCATGTTGTTATAATCATTTTTAATGTGCCCCCCAAGGGCCTGTAAAGAGCTGGGTGCCTGGAAAGAGAGAGGGGAAGGCAGGGAGGTAGGCATTGTCACATACAGGTGAACTCACAGATTGACAGCCCCTTATACCCCCGAACTCGGTCTTGTTTGATCTGATACTCTAAGTCTGGAAATTAGAAACACCCAACTTCTAATTCTGAGTGTATTTAATCAAGTCCTTTTTTCTCTGGGCCTTAGTTTCTTCATCTGTGAAATGGGGATTCCAGTCATGATGAGCAGACACATGGGGAGCTCCCTGTAAAGAGAAGGGTGGCTGATGCTGTATGTGCAGGTGCCCAGACCAATTCGCACCCTGTGCCTCATAATTTCCTTAGAGTGCCTCACCTTTGTCTTGTGCTTGGGCCTCAGCTCTGGACCGAACCAATGGAGGGACCAGCTCCGCCCTTCCCAGCTCCTCCACCTTTTCTGCCAGCAACACAGAGTCCAGGCCCCTGTGTACCAAACAGACCGGGTGATGTTTCAGGATAAAGAATATACCATTGAAGAAATAGGTGAGTCACCAAGTGTGTCCTGAAACCATGGTGGGCTCCCCCTTCCTCCTAATGTCTTGTCAGGCCCTCTGCCATCATAAAGGTCTGGTTGGGTGTGACTCACATCAAGAAGGTGTGGGCTCAGATCTGTCCAAGGAAGCACAGACTAGCTGAACTTCTGCTGAATACTTTTGGAACCAGTACTTATTTAGGATGCCATTGTCAAAATTAGGGGTCAGGGTGGAGGCTGAGGTTAGGGATCAGAGTGGGTCTAAGGCCCAAGGTTGGGGTGGGGCGAGGGTCAGGGTCCAGTTCTAGGCTGGACAAAAATCAGGAGTCAATATGAAGCTAGGGTCAGGGTCATGGTCATCATTGATCTTCTCCTGGCTTTGGGTTGGGAATTCAGGCTTTGATTAGAGTTTGGAGTACAGCCTTCCTCTAAGAGACAGGTTTTTATATGAATACTGGTGTGACCCTGTAGGATAAGCACTGGACTAGTAGCCACAAGGTTGACAGTTCAAACCTCCCAGCTGCTTTTGGAAACTCTACGTAGGGTTGCTGTGAGTTGGGATGAATTCAACAGCACATAACAACAACAACCACTACTGCCACCTGCCAGCTTGACTCTGCTGGTACTTAGAGACACTCCACTCACAGTCCTTATACCTACAACATCTAAAGGCCCTCACACTCTCCGCCAGCCCCTGCTCTCTTGTCTGAGCATCTCGTCTGCTCCCTGAGATGTGTCTGAGATGCCCAAGGCCTGCCCTGCTCTCTCCCCAGAGCAGCTCAGCCTCCTCAGAGGTGTTTACAGGCCCAGCTGGGCCCTTGCCTCCTGGTTGTTTCAGGATGTTTGACGTCAGAGCTCGTAGTGAAGATATAAAAGGGAAGTGACAGCTTTGCCTCCCTCATCTCTGAGGCCCCCCTCTTCCTTCTGTTCTGTTTCCCTGCCTGCTAAATCAAGACAGAGCCAGGCTGCTGTCTTAGGCCCCAGCCCCTCCTGCTCTCTTTTCCAGAGGGTGCCTATGGTGGAGGGATAGTCTCCTCTCTTTCGGCAAGTCTGTGAGCAGCTCCAGCAGGGAACAGGGCTATTGGCTATAACATTGTTGGACACTATAGGTCAGAAAGCCAGAGACTGTATCATCCTTCAGCTTTTACAGATGAGACTGTTGACAACTTGCCCAGAGTCTCACCGCCAGTTAGGGGCAGGGCCATATTCCTGGCCCAGAGTCCTTTTTTGGCGCTAGGCCATTTCCTTGGAGGCTTCTGTTGGAGGTAGATGGGGTGGGTCTGACATGTATGTGGGTTTGTCTGTGTACGTGGGAATGTGCACTGGTAAACATGGATGGACCTGTGTGTACATGTGTGTGTACACATGTGTGAAGCCCCCCCCCCCCGCCTCAGCCAAGGCGTCTGTCAGGACCACTCTTAGGCAGTGCCTTTTTATCAGCTTCCCCACCCTGTGTCTTCACCTCATCCCGTCCCCACCGGCAGGAAGGAAGTATGAAGGGAGGAGGCAAGGGCTGCTCACCTCCAGCAATAAACATGTGATTTCAGTAAGTCTGTCATCCCAGATGCCCGGCTGTGGGATTTGTCTTATGTGGGCTTCGCTTTCCTCACCTGCATTTGCCTTCTAGGTGACTGTGAAGATGACACATATTCATAGCCATAAAGAACAATGCTCAGTACACGATTGCTGGTACAAATTCTCATTATTAATGTAATTTTTTTTAGGAACTACCCCTAATAAAACATTATACATCAACCAGAGCATAAATTGTACTAACAACACAACAACATTTAGATGCTAGATGTGGGGGGTGATGGGACTGAGGCTGAGTTAGAAATGGTCAAAGAGGGCTTCTTGGAAGTGGTGGGCTTTGATGGACAGGAAAGATGTAGGATTGGTGTAAAGAAGGGAAAACTTGGTAGGATTTGTGGTAATATGGGTTTTAAGCTTGTGGACGGCAGTGTTTCCCTTGCAGAAAGCTTGGGAGAGGGAGGACAGGCAGAAGCATGTGTGGGCCGGAGGTGAGGCCATGGGTCTAGAGGTTTCCTGTAGCCTCGAGGCAGCCCTGCACAGCCAGCTCAAAGGACTGTTGTTATTGTTAAGTGCCATCGAATCAGTTCCAACTCAACAAAGTCCAAGGAGTGACTCTATGGTTTAAACCATCCTTGAGGTCCAGTGCATTCTCCTACAGCACCAGTAGGATTCACAGAACAGTCCTACCGTTCCCCACCCACCTGTCACGGTTTTGTCTTCTCTCTGGTACAGAGGCTGGGAGGCTTCCGAACCCACACCTGGGCCCTGTGGAGGAGCGGTTGGCTTTGCATGTCCTTCAGCAGCAGGGCCTGGTCCCAGAGCATGTGGAGTCACGGCCCCTCTACAGCCCCTTGCAGCCAGACATCGAACAGGTAAGACTTGGCCCTTGGACTCTGGAGTCTCTGGGCCCAGCCCGAGCTGCCAAGAACAGTAGGGCCCTCCCAGAGGAAACAGCAGGGGCCTTGGGATTTGACCAATTCCTCCTTGACTCTGTCTCTGCAGAGTCTGAGTAGCCACCACTATTGGACGACAAGGGGAACTCTTGAGCTTGGCCCTCGGGGTTGGTGAATGAGTCCCAGCTGCCTCTTTCCTCCTTGTGTAGGTTCAGCCTCTGACTGCCCATCATCCTGAAGCCTTAGTGTTTCAGCCTAGCCTTGTGGGTCTCCTTGTTCATCATCATCAGTCTCAGAGGCTTGACCCTGTGGCTAGCTGAGTGGGGTGCTGGTCACTCTGTGACAAAAGAACAGTGCAACCACAGAGAGCAATAATCACAGTACCCCAAAGTATAATCCTGCGCAGAAGGGAGGGTGCACAGAGCGGCAGCGTAGGGAATGTGACTAGGAAGGCTTCCTGGAGCAGGTAAGCTCAGAGCTGGGTTTTGGAGCAGATAAGGAGAGAAAAAGATTGTAGGCAAAGGACAGGGCCAAGGTGAGCCACGAAAGTGCCTTTCTGAACAACAGAGTAGTCATCCACGTTGTTTGGAACTTAGCTCCTTCTTCCCCTAGGTGGTTGATCACCAACCTCCCCAAAGTAGCACAACTGGTGTTAAAACTTCTGTCTTTTCATTCTCTAGCTCTGTGAAGTCATTTTACTTAGTCACTTCAATGCCCTCTTCTTCAGACCAGAGCCATCACACTGGCTGGCAGAGAGGGGTGGAGAGGACAGGAGAGCAGTTTTTAGTTGTGGAACCTTCTGAGTCTCCCAGGACTAAGCCATGCTCTCTTCTCCCTCTGCGGTTCGGTGTACATCATTAACTGTGCCTCAAACGTCCTTCTTCCTTGTCCATCTGGCATACCAAGATCATGAAAAATCACTCTGATAAGTCGCTCCTGACCCTTGACCCCCAATCATAGGCCCAAGTCAGTGGCCTCACCTTGTGGCCAGCTATGTAGTCCTCTGTTAGGGCTCTCCCTAGAGGGCAGTCAACCCGTCCAGTCACATAGCCTGGCTTTTTGTCTGTCCTGTCCCTATGTGTTTGTATAGAGTAGGTACTTGGTAAATATTGGTTGAAAGAAAAGGGTGATGAAGAGAATGGAGTTATGTCTCCACAGGGAAAGCTGCAGATGTGGATTGACTTGTTTCCAAAGGCCCTGGGGCGACCTGGACCTCCCTTCGACATCACTCCACGGAGAGCCAAAAGGTGACTTACCACAGCCACGATTTCTGAGCTGAGCTAGGGGATGGAGGTAGGATGGCCACAGACAGCGGTGGATAGGACCAGGATGTTACTCTGAGCCAGGCTTTGGGCCTCTCAGACTGCAGGATATAGCTCTTTGTGTGGGCCTGGCCAGATGTGTAGTCAGGCAAACATCTGGGTCTTCTCAGACAAGCTGGACGCCTCTAGGACTATTCCCTGTTTTTTTGGGAGACCCATGTAGACCTGGACCATTTTTCTTCTCTTCAGGTTCTTCCTGCGTTGTATTATCTGGAACACCAAAGATGTGATCCTCGATGACCTCAGCATCACGGGGGAGAAGATGAGTGACATTTATGTGAAAGGGTAAGCAGACATTGTCCTTCCCACTTGTCTCTGGGCCTACCTCCATGGCGGGGGTCCCTTGCTCCCTGTGGAGTGGTACCCATTGTGGGGGGTTCTGGTGGACACAGGCCAACAGAGAAAGGAAGGAGGGTCTCATGGGTCTGGTCTATACCTTTGAGGAGTCATTCTTCCACCAGATTTCTTCTTTTGCACTTAACTGGAATTTTACGAGGTTTGAGGACACCCTTAACACGGACTGAGAACTGAGAATGCTTTGAACTTTACGGTCCATTTTGTAGATCAAGGGGACATTTAGAAATTATTTTTGCTTTATCATTTATTAAGTACATATACACATACCTTCTTAATTTCTCTGTTTGCCTAAGTCGAGGACACATATGAGGGGGCTTTAAGAAGTTTGTGGAAAAATTCCACTCCCATTTAGTTCCATTTTTTTCCATGAACTTTTTAAAGTCCCTTTGCGTTGTGGCTGAAACCTAAATTAGAAATGTTCTCTAAAAACACCTATGTCTAGATGGATGGTTGGCTTTGAGGAACACAAGCAAAAGACAGATGTACATTACCGGTCCCTGGGCGGCGAAGGCAACTTTAACTGGAGGTTTATTTTCCCCTTCGACTACCTGCCAGCAGAACAAGTCTGTGCCATCTCTAAGAAGGTGAGTGTGGTCCCCATCCCCAGTGGGACGAGTTCCAGGGCTTCTTAACGCCAGTGTCATTGCATTACTGCCAACATCATAGCCCACTGCCACCCCACCAATGTTGGTGCTACTGCTCCTATCACTGCATAACCACTCCTGCCCATCACATTGATCCCCAACCACCTCTGCCCTCTCCCCGTGATGTCTCCATCCCCACCACCACCATTACTGCCTCTCTCATTGCAATTGGTAGAGACGTGGACAAGTAGTAGGAAGTTGAAACTTTTATTTTTTCTGCCAAGTAGGAGGAAAGAGAAGCTCCTGGCAGCTTGATAGGTGGTTTGAAAGAAATGAGGAAGGTTTTAATCAGCTGTTAACCTGAGAGGAAGAAGGGGGGTGGGTGCGGGGCTGGGGAGACGCTAATTGGTGGCACAGGGAAGAATTACCCACTTGAGGTTACTGATGAAGAATTTGGAGTGTTTCCATTCTGGCAGTGATGTGGTGGTACCAGCAAGGAGGTGGGGAGTTGGACTGGCCCTTGGTGGCTGTTCCAAAGGAAGAGCGGGGTGGAGGATTTGTGCAAGAGAAGAATTGGCGTGAAGGCTTGTGAGATCTGGGTTAGTCTTAGAAGAAAGAGAAGTCTGTGAGGGCTGCTGGGATGGAGAGGAGGATGAGGATTCAGGAGGGTGGCAGGGCTGCAGGGACGGGAAGTTGCACATGAAGGGGGAAGGGGGAGGAGGTCAGAAGAGGTCAAGAACCAGTCCAGGTGGTTGTGAAGTCAGGAGGGTGGGCCAGAGCCAACAAGTCACTCTGGAAGAAGGGGCCTGGGAGGTGGGGTGGAGCTGTGTCCTCAGTGGGGCTCCAATTAGCTGGTCTGGACAAGGAGACCAAGTCTGGGCGTGGGGGCACAGGGGTACTGCAGAGCCTCTGGGCTCCCCATCCTAGGCAGCCCTCTGCCGGGGGCTCGGGGCCTCTGGCAGGCTGGCTCTCCCCAGGGACCCTATTAACTAGACGAGACTATCATAAAGCACAAGGTCTCCTTTCATCCGGCGGCTTTGAACCACCGCTGGTTGCCCGGCTGGCTCCCCACCTGGAGCCCAGCACACCCACCAGGCCCTGCCTGCACGTCAGGCACCCACCCTGCCAATAAACAGCTAGTAAAAGGGCCCAGGCTGGGAGCGTAATGAGCGGCTGGGACCTGGGGGGGCTCATTCCCCAGGCTGGAGCCCCAGCCCAGCTGCTCCCACCAGGGGCCGTTTGAACCTCTGGCTCATTACCGAGCCCATAAACTGGGCGGCCAGGAGGAGTGGAGATGCTGGCGGCCTGTGCAGGCGGCCTGCGGAGCTGGCCATAAAAGCCCCGCCAGAGGAGGGAGGCACCTGCAGGAAGGCTGGGGCCCAGCCGGCCCGGAAAAGGGGGAGGCCCTAATGGGCTGAGAGCAAGGGGCCAGCCTGGAGATCTGAGCCCCTTCACACACCCAGGAAGCTGTCCAGTCTGCAGCTGCGTGCTTTGCAAGGTGACCATCCCTCATGGGACCATAGTCATGGTCTTAGGTGGAATTTGGGTGACACGACTCTTGAGGCTGTAGCTTTGGTGGCTCTGACTAAGCAGCAAAGCTGTGTCTGCAGGATTTCCATCACTAGGTCAACCTGGTTCCACCGTGCTCCCCGACTCCCCATGGAACCTGTCCTCCAGGGACTTAGGCCTAGACCACAGTTCTGACCTTGTGGGAATGTCCCAGTGATGGTCCTGGGGTGGCATGTGGATGGAGCTAGTGGCAAACCCAGGTCTCTGCATTGAGTCACATATCCCTTCAGCTGCTCCATGAGATCTTCATGGAAAGACCCAAGATAGCATTTCCCAGGGAGGACTGAGGCTGGTCTCTAAGGGAGGTTGCATGGGTTCTGCACAAGGAAGTGGGTGCAGCAGGAGGGTCTCTCCTCTCCATTAGGTCATGGTGGTGGTAGTGTGCCTTAGAGCCAGTTCCCACTCATAGTGACCCTGTATAGGGTTTTCAAGGCTATAAATCTTTACGGGGGCAGAAAGCTTCATCTTTTTCCCACAGAACAGCTGGTAGTTTTGAACTGCTGACCTTGAAGTTAGCAGCCTGATTTGCAACCACTAGACTACCAGAGTTCCTCTCCATTAGGTAGAGGATTATCAAGCAGCCAGCACTGTGGGCATTTGATGCCCCTGGGCAAGCTCTTAGAGGTGATGGACCCCCGTGCTAGTATCTTGCAGCAGTGTGTTCAGAAGGATCTTTCTCATAATGCCAGGATAAGGTGAGGGACTCGCAGGTTGTTAGATAACCCACTGTGACTCCAAGATCATGTGAGCAGAGCAGGGTTTAAGGATTGAGAGCAGAGACCAGGGTATGAATCTTGGCTGCCATTTCCTATCTGTGAGGCCTGGGGCCAGTTGCTTGCATAGGTTTCCTTAATTGTAGAGATAATATCCCCCTCCGAAGTTGTTGTGAGGATAAATGAATTTGTACTGGCAAAGGGTGAACACATGAGCAGTGTGATAGCAATATTATTACTATGAGCTATCTGATTTGGCACAAAGTCATTTAACTTTGCCAAGCCTATTCCCCATCATTTATTAAATGGGAATGATAACTCCAACTCATGGAAGTGGTACCCTTTTGGGACCTTGACCATTGCCCTCCGGAGCCTTCCTGCCAGGACCCTGGCTCTGGCAAGGCCCCAAGGAACATCCTACCCTACTGCCTCCTGCAGGTAGCCTTCTAGGCTGGAAGGGACCATTGTGTTTCTCTAATCTTGAATTCTTGCTTCCTTCTGTATCTCTCCTCTTGACTAGGATGCTTTCTGGAGGCTGGATAAGACCGAGAGCAAAATCCCAGCTCGAGTGGTATTCCAGATCTGGGACAATGACAAGTTTTCCTTCGATGACTTCCTGGGTGAGCACTGTTTCCTCAGGCCTATTCTGCACAGGAGGGACTGTTTCCAGAATCTCCACTGTGTGTATGCTATTCTTGAATCTTTCTGGAAGCTTGGGCAGAAGAGGCAGTCTGATTTTCTGCCTTCAGGGATCTCAGAATCACTGACCCCTGCATTTTGATCACACTGAGATAGGAGACTCAGTGTGATCACTGTGGCCACCCAGGGTGGGTCAGGCAGCAGAGGTGGCATTGGTGCTGGGCGATGGCAGGACTCAGATAGGGAAGTCGTGCTCTGGCTGCCTCAACTCCTGCCCACAGCTTGGGTCACCCCCACCACATCTTTCTTTCTCACAGACTGAACAGGACTAATAAGGGGATCAAGTCACTCTTCATCCTTGTGCCCGAGTGACTGAGGGTGTGAACAAGCAGCTCTTCCTTCATCCCCAGCCCCCAGGCAGGATTCTTGCATAAGTAGCCATGTTGAAAACCTGAGCTGAGAGCAGGGAGGCCCTTGTAGAGGGTAGGACAGGGGGATGAGGAGAAAGGCCACGCTGGGCCAGTAGGTGGGAGTCTAGCAGGTGGGAGCAGGAGAGTCTAGAGTTAGAAGTAACCCTGTCACAACAATGGACGTGAACCCATGAAAAGGCACCCCGGAAAGACTGGAGTCCTGGGCTCTAGCTCCGCTCGAACTCTTGGGAGCAGGATGGCTTTGGACAAATCACTGAAGCTTTCCTTAGGTGACCCTTGATTGCAAATGGTGAGGTGGTCTTTGCTAAGTTCTGTGGAATTCTCCCTGTCTCTCTCCACCCCTTTGTCACATCTGACTGATCACCTGCACATGGGACTGGATTTGCTCAAGAACTTCATGAAACTTCATGTCGGAAGATTCTGGGTGTCAAAAGAATGACACCAAATCTGACTTTGATTATTTTACTTCTTATTCTGGGGTACAGAATTCATGTTGAAAAATTAGAATGACCCCTTCATCACATTTTATTATAACCTCACCACCCAGAGATAATCTCCACTAATATTTTGGTATGTATAATTTCAGATATATAAACAAATGTATATATGTTATAAGGAGCTCTGGTAGTGTAGTGGTTACAAATCGGGCTGCTAACCTCAAGGTCAGAAGTTTAAAACTACCAATCACTCCATGGGAGAAAGATGATGCATTCTGTTCCCGTAAAGATTTACAACCTTGGAAACCCTTACAGGGTTGCTATGAGTTGGAACCTACTCCAAGGCACACTACCACCACCACCATATGTGTTATATGTGTATTTTATAGATATACATATACAGGCATACATATATGATATACAGAAAAATGGGCTCATACAAGTACTAGACATACTAATTTCTTTGCTGATTAAAAAAAACAAACAATAAACCGACGCAATATATCGAGAACATTTTTTCTAGTTAGTAGTTATCTACCTGCGTCTGTGTTTGCATCATCATATTAATGCCTGCCTCATGTCCCATCAGACTGGTAGACTCTTTGCTTAATGAATCCCTTCTTGTGGGTGTTTAGGCCATTCCTGTTTTTAGATGTGACCCCCTTTGTATCCTTTGTATCCTTTGCACATATCTTTCCTTTGCACATATCTTTGTATCCTTTGCACATATCTTTGTATCCTTTGCACATGTCTTTGTATCCTTTGCACATATGTCTTTGTATCCTTTATATCCTTTGCACATATCTTTGTATCCTTTGCACATATCTTTCCTTAATTCTAAGATGTAGATTTGTTAGTCTTTCTAAATTTTAATGGTTTTTGGAATATGCACTTGAATTGCCTTCTGGAAAAGTTTCCTTGTTTGTATTTCCAACTATGCCCTGTTTGTGTAAGAATACCATTTCCCTAAACTCTTGTTATTGCTGTTATCTTCAATTTTTTTCCAATATAAAACCTCATTTTAATATATTTCTTCATTATTTGTAAGGTGGAACATGAAAAAAATATTTCATAAACACATTTTTGGTGAGATTTTCCTTTTTATGGCTTTGGAATGTTTCATCTTTTGTTGTTGAGTTTTCAGAGCTTTTCATATATTAAAAATATATTTTGTTGTTGTTGTTGTTAAGTGCTGTCGAGTCGGCTCCAACTCATAGTGACCCTGTGTCGGGTTTTCGAGGAGCATCTGGTGGATTTGAACTGTCCAACTTGTGATTTGTAGTCCAGGGCTGATCCTACAGTGCCATACCAGAAAATATTTTAGATCCATTTTTTTTCCATTTATTTTTAACTTTTATGGAGCATTTTTGCTTATGAACTTTACAATTATTTTGTGACATAAATTCATCAATCTTTTCTTTATGGGATGAGGCTTTAGAAAATTAATTTTTAAAAGAAAGCGAAGGACACTGCATTTTTTACTGAATTCAGAAACCCATATTCAAAATCAAGTTAAACAGACTCATCTTTTGTTTTTAAAAAAGAAAACTAGTTAACATTGATACCTTTTAACTCCATGAGATTCCCTATTTTAAACTTTATAATATGTTTTCTAATTAAATATTTTATGCTTAAATATTTATTTCTTTAAAAAATTTTATTTAATAATGATTAACAATTGATCTTGCCATCCTAAAATAATGTTATCTTTCCTTGTAGCCTTTTATAGAGATTGAGCTGGGATACTAGTATGCATGAGTATGTGTGTATATATGTGACTTGATATTCTGAATTACTGGGGGGCCATATTTAGAGTTGGAAACAAGCATACTCATGTGCACATGAGGGCTGGTGAGCTGTAGGAGTAAACACGTAGATAGATGAATGCTGCTGATAGAGTTGGAAACACTGATAGATGGAATAATAACCTGATTAGTAGATACATGTAGTGTTCATTGAGTGATAGCAGTCCTGGTGTGGTGCTGTGGGTTAATGCATCAGACTGTAAAGTCAATTGAACTGCAAGGTTAGTGGTTCAAGCTCACCAGCTGCTCCTTGGAAACCCTATACAGGGTTGCGATGGGTTGGAATCGACTCAACGGCACTTAACAACAACAAATCGAGTGATATCTCTAAATTAATCTAGTTAGGTCAAAGGAGAAGCAGGTTGGTGGGTGGATGAATGGATGGATTAAGGACTGAGTTGAAAGAAAGAAAACTTCATTTAAAAAAAGCTGTATATAATCAGTGAAAACTCAGTAACTTAGCACTCCGTACTTTAGGGGGGCAGAAAAAAGTTGTGTATGATGTTCAAGAATTTCCCTAATTTGGCCTCAGAAAACATTTTTTAAAAAAGATTTATCTCTCACTTGATTCCTTCAATACCCTAGGCTACAATTCCACTGACTCTGTGAGTGCCATATTATTGTGCCTAAGCAAGATGAAGTCATATGAAATTGCTGTTTTCACAGGCCAAATATGGTTGAGTATCAGCACTTTGGTATGATTCCATCTAATAAGTGGAGCTGTAGAAGAAAGGGATGGATATAATGGGTGAGTAGGTAAATCCATATAAAATAGTGGCTACATGAGTAACTAGGTGGGCCGATGAAAAATTGGATGATGGATGTAGGGAGACAATGGGTGTATGAGTCAATTTGTATATAGTACAGTGGAGAGTTAGAAGTCAAGAGTTCTGTTAAGGGTGAATACATATGTGGGCATGTTGATAAGCATATGAATACACGAGTAGATGAATGAGAGAGACTATGGATGGAGTTGTAGAGAGCTTAAGGGCTGATTCATGCCTCAGCCCATGGATAGAAACTAAGGAAGTGACAATGAGCTTTTCTTGAACCTGCCTACCTCCCAAGTAACCCCAGTCTGGCTGCACTTCAGAGAGCCCTGGCTAAAGAACACCTGTGTATTGCAGGCTCTCTGCAGCTGGATCTCAACCACATGCCCAAGCCAGCCAAGACGGCTGAGAAATGCTCCTTAAGCCAGCTAGATGATACCTTCCACCCTGAATGGTTCGTGTCCCTTTTTGAACAGAAAACAGTGAAGGGCTGGTGGCCCTGTGTGGCAGAAGCGGGTGAGAAGCAGATGCTGGCGGTAAGTCTCCTCTCCTCAGTCTAGTGAAGAATGGGGGTGGCTCCCATACTGATCATGTATGTACATGGAGTTTTGTACATGCTTACTGCTCATCCTTTCTCCCTCTTGTCTGCCTTCCATTTCTCTGTTTTTTAAGGCATCATCCCTTTTCCCTTCCAGTTCCTGACCTTCCTGTCACTGCAGGCTCCCATTCCAGGCAACATGTGTTCACACTGAAAGATGCCCTCATGTCCTGTGGATCCTGTTTATATTCCACTCACTTGCTCTTTGCAGTGAGCTGTGTCCTGGGACAGTGGCAAGGGGTCCTGACTCCCATTCAGCAGGCCTCATCTGTGCTGAGGGGTCAGTCCAGGAGTGTGACTGGCAGAGCCAAGAAGGATCCCTTCCCTGAGTGCGGAGCTGCCTTAGAAAGGAAGTTGGTCCCTGACAGTTTACTAGAAATGGCAGGCAGCCAGCCAGCCATTAAAGTGGTCCTTGAAATAAAATACCCTTGTTATACAAACGTGTATTGCAATTAAACAAGAAATGCTAACACACCAAAAGAAAATTGAGGGAAGGACATGAATAGGTAATTCAGAAAAGAATTACACACAGCCATTAAACACTGAGAAAAATATTCCCCCGAAAAATTAAGTAGGACTCCTGGTGTGGTACTATAGGAGCCCTGGTAGCATAATGGATTACGAGCTGGGTTGCTAACCGCACGGTCGCTCCTTGGGAGAAAGATGAGGCTTTCTGCTCACATAAAGGTTTATTGCCTTGGAAACCCTATACAGGGTTGCTGTGAGTTGGAATAAACGTAGTGGTACACAACCACTACCACCTGGTTTGGTGCTGTAGAATCAGGACTAGATTGTGAACCACATGGTCGTCAGTTCAAATCTACCAGCTGCTTCTTGGAAACCCTATAGCAGGAGTGGGTAACATCCAGCCCATAGATCTTATGTTGTTGTTGTTGTTAAGTGCCATCGAGTTGGCTCCAACCCATAGTGACCCTGTATAGGGTTTCTGAGGAGCATCTGGTGAGTTTGCACTGCTGACCTTGAAGTTCAAACTGACTTTACAGTTCAGCGCATTAACCCACAGCACGCCTGTCAAGGCAACTGAAGTTCTAGCCATCACATTCAGGGTGAGTTAATTAAATGTTTGACCAAATATAACAGGTTAATTTTTAATTTGATAATTTTGTATGACTCGTGAATGATGTTACAAATTTTGGCAGGAAAAAGGTTCCCACCCCCACTATACAGGATCGCTTTGAGTCGGAACCAATTCTACGGCACTTAACAACAATAAAGATAATTAAGTAAAGGAATATTTTTAAAATGTGGTAATATTTTTTATCTACTAAGTTAGAACACATTTTGAAACATAACAATACTCAATGATGATGAAATGTTGAGAGACAGGTCCTTTCATTTTTACTACTGAGGATGCTAATTTTTTACTATTTGGGAAGCAGTTTAGTAATTTGTTGTTGTTAGGTGCCATTGAGTCAGTACCGACCCATAGCAACCTTATGCACAGCAGAATGAAACACTGCCTGATCCTGGGCCAACCTCACTATTGTTGCCACGGTTGAGTCCATCAATGCTGCCACTTGGCCAATCCATCTCATTGGGGGTCTCCCTCTTCTTCTCTGACCCTCCACCTTACCAAACATGATATCATTCTCCAGCGACTGGTCCCTCCTGACAATTTAGTAATAGGTAGCAAGAAATTTAATGCTACTTATAGTCTTTGATTCTGTAGTCCCACTTCTAAAACCTCTTCTAAAGAAATAACCAGATAAAATTAAAAATTTAGGTTCTGTGATGTTTGTGGCAGCATTATTTATAATATCAAAGAGTTGGAAGCAACCCAAATGAACCAAAATAAGTAGTTTTTACTAAATAAATTATAGTCAGTCATCCCATAGAATATTTTTCAGCCATTTAAAACCAGACTTTAAAGGATATATAATTATGTGATGAAATAGAATATATCCTAAGTGAAAAAACCAAGCTGTGGAACTCTATGTATAACATGATATTGCAGATACTTGTAAAGGAGACAAAAGCTATGATGCATACAAAGGTTAACAGTGTTTGTCTCCACAGCCTGGACATATGTGTCACAGCCTCCTTTCTTTAACCATTTCTAAGTTTTCTACAAGGAGAAGTATCTAAAATTTCTACAAGAAGCATAAATGTTTTGATGATCAAAAGAACCCCACATTTAAGAACCAAAGGACTTGTGGCCCTTGAGTGCTTGGCTACTAACTACAAGGTTAGCAGTTTGAACTCACTCAGTAGTTTCGCAGGAGAAAGACCTGGCCATCTACTTCTGTAAAGATGACAGCCTAGCAGCCCCTCTGGGACAGGTCTACTCTGTCACATGGAGTCACTATGAGGTGACAATGGACTCTGTGTCATCTAACAACTACAACAACAACAGGTGGCATTGGAGGGCTGGCTTGGCCTGGCACCACAGCCGTCTCTGTGCCCTGACCAGGCTCCCTCTACCCCACAGGGCAAGCTGGAGATGACCTTGGAGATTGTAGCTGAGAGCGAGCATGAGGAGCGGCCCGCTGGCCAAGGCCGGGATGAACCCAACATGAACCCCAAGCTTGAGGACCCAAGGTTAGTGCCAGCCCTGATTCCTGTGCTTGGGGACCTGAGTAACGGTGCTGGGAAGTGTAGGCCACCCTACTGCGTACCACATAGGAGTCACAAAGCCCATAGGACATCCCAGGCCTCAAGAGGAGTGGATCTCATCCAGGGCTATATAGTAAGTTAAGGGGAGATGATGGTGTCATTCTAAGGAGCCAGAGCTCCTCTGTTCATTCAAGAAATAGTCCCTATTGGGTACCTGTTCTGGTTTTCCTGGGTGGTGCAACTAGTTAAGCACTTGGCAAAAGATTGGCCATTGGAGTCTACCTAGAGGTGATGCAGAAGAAAGGCCTGGCATTCTACTTTAGAACAGTCAACCACTGAAAACCCTATGGAGCACTTCTACCTCTGGGGCTGCTGTGAGTCAGAGTTGACTTGACAACAACTGGCTGGGGTACCTGATTATTGTGTGCCAAGCATGGCTTCATAGTGCATGTATGCATTGTGTTATGAAATCTTCCCTGCTAGCCTTATCCCCATTTTACAGATGAGGAAACAATCTCAGCAACATGAAATAAGGTCATCATTCTACATGAGAAAGTGGTGAAGTTGGAATTCTCACATCTGCTCTGATGGACTCTGGAGCCCAGTCAAAGTCTTTTTCCTTGTCAGGCTGCATTCCATGCTTCTCTTTTTGTAGGAAGACCTGGCTACTCTCTGGAGGGTCTGGCTTTAGAATGGTCTTTCAGCCTTAATTTTCCCATCTGTGAAATGGGGAGACCAATTCCTCATATCACAGGACTCTAAGGGAGCTAGACCATGCCTGTGGGTATGGAAGTCATGAAGGCAGTTTCAGGGAGTGGCGGATGCCTGTAGGGATCAGGGATGCTCTTGCTGAGTCTCCCTTTACCATCTACTCAACTCAAGTTGGGCTTAGGACAGATGACTCACTCTGTCACAATGCTCCAGTGCTGTGGGGCTGGTAGAGCAGTAGGAGGCAAGGTGGGAGTCTGTTTAGAGAGACAAGAAGGCCAGGAGATCCAGTGGTCACCATTGAGACACAAAATCCTGCGTGCTCTGCAAGTCGTTCTTGATTGTAAATATGAGAATTGTCCCTTAGCACAGGTTGGCTCGGAGAAGGAGCAATATTGGGGGGTGGGGGAAGTCCTGGTGTGGTACTGTAGGATAAGCACTGGGCTGCTAACCACAAGTTCAAACCCACCAGCCACTCCTTGGAAACTCTATACAGGGTCGTTACGAGTTGCAACAGACTTAGCGGTACTAACAGCAACATGAGTTGGAACTGACTCAGCAGCACTTAACAACACCAACAGGGGAATGAGGCTGTACAGGCCTTGGAGGGCCCGGGCTATATGACCTGATGTTGTAAGTTGAGAGCATGGTTTGGAGAAACCAGCTCTGAAGGTGCTCGCTGACCTCTGGGATTTCACTTCCAGGCGTCCTGATACCTCCTTCCTGTGGTTCACCTCCCCATACAAGACGATGAAGTTTATCCTGTGGCGGCGGTTCCGGGGTGCCATTATCCTCTTCATCATTCTCTTCATTTTGCTGCTTTTCTTGGGGATCTTCATCTATGCCTTCCCGGTGAGCATGCCTAATAGGGGAGGGATGGCCCGATGCTGTTCAGACAGGTACAGACCCTGACCAACATCAGATTTGCTCTGGACCAATCCCAGTCTGATGGAGAGAAACAGCCTCCGCTCTTGGGGGGCCCCTGGTCTGATGAGAGAGGAGTTCCCTGTCTGGTCCAGGAGACAAAGTCCTAGCTGTGGGAAGCACTTAGTCTCGTGAGGGAAACTGGGATTTTGTTCTTGTTGTGGTCACCCATTTTCAGTAAGGCCCTGGACTGTATAGCAAGTGTTGACAGAGGTGAGGTCCTTGGGCTGGGCTGAGCAGGAGCCTTCTTGAAGCAAGCTCTGGAACTGGGTCTGGAAGGCAAGGGGTGGCTGGTGGAGCAGAGGAGAAGCCCCTTTGTCTGTGAGGTCTGTATCTGCTAAGCTTTAGGGGAGAGGGACACCTGGGGCTGTCTCCCTAGAAGACCTTACAGTGTGTGTCTGCCTCCTGCAGCCAGGTGGGTGTGTGGGAAGGGGCAGGTGAGCAGAGGCCATCTTGGGAGCCTCGCACTTGGCCTGGTGTACATTTGGGATGAAAGGTCACCAGTGGCAGACCCTGGCCCCCAGCTCCATGGCCCTGCCTAATGGAGGAAGGACCCAGGACTCTTTTCCCAGCCTGTCAGGGGGGGCCCTGAAGAGGCTCTGGCCACCTGGTGCCTCTGGAACTTCAGACCTTGGAGGGGTATCAATGTTCCCAGGCTGACACCTAATTTTTAATCTTCTTTATAGTTAAGAACAACAACAAGAAAATTAACATGAAAATTTCAACCCTGTATGAAAGTAGAGTGAATGGCATACCCAGAGATGGAAAGAGCTCTAGGTACCACAGCAAACCTATGTGCAGCTCCCAGTTCAATGCTCCTGCCACCGTGGGCCTCAGTCCTGCTCAGCACCAGGCCACTGGCCAAGTGTAGGGACCCTCCAGTCAGACGTGAGCTTGGAGGGATGACTCGTGTGTGAGGTAGTTGTGAATCCTCCAGGAGGTAGACAGGAGGAAGACGGCACTCCCATCTTCACTGGGGATGTCTGCTGTCAGCAGGGCACACCTCTTAGGAGGAGGAACACTCAAATCACAAATGCTCTGATTCAGTCTCTCACATCATTGACAGTGAGGAACAGTGTGTGGGCATGTGGGGTGAGGCGTGGAGGAGGAGAGAGTATGCACTTGCAGGACCTGGCTATTCCGACCTGGCTATTCCCTGGAGGGTCTGTCTAAAGCCAGGATGCCGCATGGGTGCAACCACATGCCTGGTCCTCAAAGCTGGCTGTGGCTTTCTGAGATGAGAAACCATGACAGCAATGTAGATGTTTCAGTTCTCCATGGTGTGGAGAACTGAAACTTGTACAGTCTGGGGATCCTTTTTTACGTAAATGATGACAAAACCACAACTACTGGACGAGATGCAGGATGATGGGAGGTGCGTGTGTAAGTGTGGACTCTGGAGCATACATGAGCTACCATAGGAGTGGCCTGACCCTGGGCTCGGGCTCAAGGACTTTATCTTTGGTTGCTGAGTGAAGGGAGGGCTGGCTCTCCTTTCCTGATCTGTCCTTAGGCCCTCTTCGCATTCTGTGTCCATCTGGCTGCCATTCCTAGTGCTGAAGTCTCCCACGAGCACCTGATAGCACCTAACAACCACACAAAGTGTCTGGGGCAGGGTGAGCAGTGAGGACTCAGTGGTAAAATCCTCACCTCTCATACAGGAGACCGGGGTTCAGTTCCCAGCCAGTGCATTTCATGTGGAAGCTACACCCCTGTCTGTCCAGAGAGGCTGGTGTGTTGCTATGAAACTAAGGCAGACTAGGAAGAAAGCCCTGGTGATCATTTCCAACAGTCAGCAGATGAAAAGCCCATGGGTCACAATGGTTTCACCCCGCTGTTCATGGGGTTGCCATGAGCTAAGGCCGATTCAGTAGTAGTTCACAACAACAAGGTTCCAGGATGTATGGCTTATGTTACCCGAGGGGTCCCTAGTCCGTCGGGGAGCCAGAGAACATTGAAGCTGGATTATGAGGTGCAGGCAGTGGGGTTTAAAGAAAGGAGAGCTGGCACACACGGTGCACCTTACAGTTCTGAGTTCCCAGGAGCCTCAACCTCCCTTGGGGGCTGCGGAGGAAGGACCTGCATTTGGGTCCCTTAAGGTTTGGGAAACACTGTTGTACAGGGCCCAGCACTGCAGTGGAGTCAGGAGATGGCTACGCACAGCCTCTGTCTGAGAGTCCCTGGTGACCTTAGCAAGTCCCACCCATCTGCATGTGGAGGGCACTTCTGGGGCTGGAACTGTGTTTGGGGGTGCTCCTTCACCTTCCCTGAAGAGCCCAGAAGAGACCAGGGCAAGCCCAGAGTGACTCTACCACTGCCCTTTCTGTGCCTAACTAACCCCTGCCCCAGGCATTTGGCACTGGGGGTGGAGGCCCTGGTGCCTGTCTGGGAGAGGAAGGGGAGTTCTCAGTAACTTATAGCCCGTGACCTCTCCTTATCCCTTTGGGCAGGTGCAGAGTAGTACTTTGGGAGGGAGCTGCTCAAATCCCCTTTTCTCTTGCACCCCAAAAGTGACATCACTCTCCTTCAAGTTCTGGAAATGATTCCCTAAACTACCAACCCTGTCTTCCCTCTCCAGGACTCCCATGAGGGGGTCAGATCCCTGGTGAGGGGTCAAGGTGGAGACTGGGACTGAGGCTCTGGACCACCTTGGCTTCCTGGTCATTGGTATAAACTGGGCAGATCCTTCCCTTAATCCAAGTTACTCAGTCATCTGGCCCGTACCAGAGCTTCTGAGACTCACCAGGTGCAGGTCCCAGACCCATAGTTTACAGGGGACCCCTCACCTGGCTTCAGGCTGAGAGGTGAGAGGGCCTAATTCTGCTCTCCCAAGCCAGAACTTGGTGGAGGAGCCTAGGGACAGGGCTGCTCCCCTCCCTGGTTGGCCTCATCCCCCACCCTTGTGGAAATTCCCCTGGGAGGAGGGCGAGGGGGCAGCCTGTCTGATTTCTCCCAGCTTCCCCCTCAGAGCCAGCGGGAGGAGGGCCAGCATGGGGAGGCAGGAGGCAGTTTGGCGGGGAAGGAGCGGCCAGCTTTGTTTCCAGAGTTGGCTTTCCCGGGGACTGCGCTGGGGAACATACTGTCCCAATTAGGAGCCCTGTGTTGTGTTGTATGTGTTTTCATGGTTTTTGGGGGGAGAGAAGTGGGGAGGGGAGATTCCTGTCAGTCCTGCAGCAGGAAGGGCACAATGAAGGGCACAATAAAGGGCAACCCATCTCTGGTGCTGTTCTGTGTGTGGTTCATCCCTGGACACCCCACCCCCAACTCTCTGTCTGCTCTGGTCAGGACAGTGGTCACCCCTGAGCCCTTGGTTCCTGTATGGGGAGGGGTGGGGAAGAATCGTAGCCCTGGCTTCAGACCACCTGCTGATGGAAGAGACCCTTGGACTCAGAGGAGTCTTGGCAGCTGGTTTGAACATGGGGCTTTCTTTAACTCCTGTTGATGGGGAGGAGACTGAACAAGCTTGGGCCATGGGTGGGAGACAGGGAGTCGAGTTTTGGGATGGGCTAGGTTTGAGTGATGATCCAGAGCATCAGGCAGTGTGGAGTGGGGGGCTGTGTGTGGGTGGTGGGTGAGGAGAGCAAGGTGCAGGCAGGTGGGTGAATAGCCATGAGCCTCCTCTCCCAGCTCCCTGCCTCAGGCAGCTCTGCCTGATCCTCCAAACCTTGTAATGGAGGCAGTCATTCCAGCTGCCCAGGTGGGGCCACCATGTAAGCCTGTCCCCTTCTCCCTTCAGAACTACGCTGCCATGAAGCTCGTGAAGCCCTTCAGCTGAGGACACTCCTGCCCCTGAAGGGGACTGATGTGGCCGTCCTCCAGGTCCCAGACTGGCCTGCCTCCTCCTCCTCCTAGCTCAACTGAGCTCCTCCACCACTCCAAGGCCTTGACCTCCCTTACAGAGAGGTTGGACAGACAGGTGGAGCAGCACGTGCTCCCCAGTTGGTAACATCAAGCCCTGGGATCACCCTGCTTTCATCGTTTTGTTCTCCTTCAGCTGAGCCATTTTTGGGATCAGTTCCTATTTCAGTAAAAAACAGTATTTTAAACCACAAAGCTGTGTGGGTGCATGAGTATCTCCAGTACCTGAATGAGGGAGGTGGTGACAGTGCATGGAGGGGTGCCTGGAAAGGTGTGGGAAGGCAGGGTGGGTGCGTGCTATCACTGGCTCAGCCTTCTCCAGACAGAAGCAACCAAATGCCATGGGTAGGGGGCCCCATGGGATTATTTACTGGGGAATGGGGTGAACTTTGAGACTTAGTGTCTGGCCTGCCTAACGACCTGGCAATTGTCCTGCATCCTCTTCTTCCTTCTTCTCCTCTCCCCTCCCCTCCCCACCATCTCCTCTTCTCTCCTAGACTTGCCACTTTCTCCATAACCCCTCCTCACTTGGGCATCTCTCCTTCCTTTCCCATGCTGGTGGGCAGCTACCTGTTGGCTTGGGTGGGCAGCTACCTGTTGCTCTGTGTTCTTTGGCCATGTCAGGGGAGAGTTTCCATTGGCTTGAAAACGAGCTTCAAGGAAAAGACAGGGCCAGAAACTCCCCCAACAGAGCTGCTTGCTGGTTTCTGACTTTGCCCTTGCCCTCTCCTCCAACTCTCTTGGGAGCCCTTGGGGTCCTATTTTTGCTCCCTCACCCTGCTTTAAAGATCTGATCTGGACAAAGACACTTATCCTTGCAGTCTGTTGCACTAGCCATTGACCTGATGTTTTCTGCAGGAAATCAGGCTAAGTCTATGGGACTAGCAGGAACATCCAGAAAAAGCCAAGAACATGAACACACCGTGTTTCCAAAACAGAGGCCTCTGCCCCTCTTGCCCAAGGGGCTGGAACTCATGGAGCACAGCGCCTGGCCTGGTCTGCTGGGTGGCTGCCTGTTCCTCAGGAGGGCTTCTCTTGTTTCCCCCTGTGGGCCTGCTCCCCTGGCCCAGTCCCAAGGCCTCAGAGTGATCCTTGCAGCCACCCTTTGCTCTTCATTGTACTCTAGGACCCAGACTGAGGCCTGCTTCACTCTGACCTCATTGGTAGCATCATTGTGATTGGTACAGGGTTCATCTCCTGAACCTCAAAAACATGAGAACACAGGTTAGAATTGGTCCTCAGTGTCCAGCTGCCCAAGGGCCTGAGGAACTTGGTGGCCAGTCCTGAGAGCCTGATTCTCAAACCATGGTGCCAAATTACCACATCTCACACAGAACATGCTGCAGGGACCAGGGGCAAAGCTGCTTGGGGAAGGTCATTCAGGAGTCTTCACCAAGAATCCCTGGGCATGCAGTAAGCCATTTTCCAGACAAGGAGGAGACAGGCAGGAAGAAGTGGAGCTACAGCTTCAGGAGGTGGTGAGAGGTTTTTTCATGGGCAGGGAGGAACTGAAAATATGGGAGGGAGTGCGGAGGAAAGATAGGGAAAGACCAAAGACACGAGAGAGTATGGAACCAGTTTCAGGAGAAGAGGATTCCCTTTCTTCTAGGTACAGGAAGGCAGTAGAATTCAATGCAACTGTAGTTGTTGTTGTTATTAAATGCTGTCGAGTTGGTTCCGACTCATAGCGACCCTATATAGGGTTTCCAAGGAGCACCTGGTGAGTTTGAACTGCTGACCTTATGGCTCTCAGTCCAGTGCTGATCCTACAGCATCATACCAGCAACTATTAGCTAGGTTAAAAGAACTTTAGAGGACACTGTTCATTCATTAAGGAGCCCTGGTGGTGCTGTAGGATATGCACTGGACTGTGAACCATAAGGTTGGCATTTCAAACCCACCAGCTACTCCAAGGGAAAAATATGAGACTTTCTGCTCCCCTCAAGATTTACAGTCTTGGAAACCCCCATATAAGGTTGTTATGAGTCAGAACTAACTCCATGGCAGAGGAATTTTAAATTTATTCATTTGGTTTGACTTAACTGCTGGGGGTTGCAGGCAATAGAAAATCATACTAAAATTATCATAGCAAAAGGAACTTAATGATTTATGGAAATGGAATATCCAGAGTATTGGCTTCAGGTAAGGGTTGATCCAGCACTTTACGTCACCAAAAGCTTGCATTTTCTCTGTCTTTCTGCTCTACCTCCTCAGGGTTGCCTTCTCTCGTAACTTGGCTCTACTTCTGGAGCTGGGATTGAAGCTGCTCCCAAGAAAAACACAGGGGGCAGTGGATGGCCAGGAGATACCATGTCTAGTGAATGCTTACTGAGGAACACCACATGGCAGGCCTAAGACGTAGCAGTGAGTCACACATGATTATTGACCTTCCATAACTCCCAACCTGACAGGAAAAGTATATCAGGAAACCGGTGGTTATTTGTCCCTGATGTCCCCTGGGGGAGAGGGGCAGGAGACTTCTTCAGGAAGGAACATCATTTAGTTGAGTATTGGAGCATAAGAGAGGAAGGGTACTCCAAGAGGCGGAAATAGAAAGAGGGTCTCAGAGATGTTCGAGAACTTGACTAATTAATGGTCAGAAGGAGAATGAGGTTGGAGCGAAGCATGCCTGAAGATGAGAGGGAATAGCCAGATGTTGAAGGACTTTGTGCGTGCAGCTGAGTTTGAACTTCATTCTGGTGGCCGGGAAGCAGCACAGAAGAACAGAAATCTGAACTGACCTTTCTCAGGAGTGTAGTTCTTGAAAAATCATTCTAGCTTAGCTCTTACCCTGTGAGGAAAGAAAAGAGTTCTCTGGGGGTGGTGGTGGTGGTGGTGGTAAATGGGTAGACTTTGAGTTAATGAATTTAATGACATAAGTGTGTTTGAAAGGGCAGGGTCTAGAAACCTCACCCAATTTTCCAAAAGGTCTTTTTTGATTCCTCATAGTTAAGAACAATTACTAGTTGCAAACAGTAGCCAGTAGCAAAGGGCTCTTCTAAAAATCTGGTTCATGAGTCTATGAACTTGTTGGTGATGATCTGAAAGACAGCATAGGGGTCATCCATTTATTTATTCACTTATTCATTCAAAAAATATATAATGAGGGCTATTTGGGTACCAACCAGGGTGCTAGACTCTAGAGATACAGTGTTAAACAAGGCAAGTATGGTTACTACTCTCCCAGTTAAACAGGTGAGGCATAAAGTGGAGTTACATGGTCAAGGGCAGGGAGTGGAAAAGACAACAGAGGGATCCGAGTCTGCAGTGACCGGCCATAGCATGTTCAGCGATTTACAAGAACTACCAAGTGCCACATGGCACAGAGCAGCTTTCTCAACCAGAGACAATTTTGCTCCCAGGGCAATGTCAGATGACAGTTTTGATGGTCACCCCTTGGGGGTGGGGGTGTTGTGCTGGAGAAAAGCAAGGTATGTGGTAGCTGCTAGATATCCTATAGTGCACAGGACAACCCCTTACAACAGCAAAGTATTGCCCAGTACAAAATGGCAGTGGTGCTACTTTTGAGGAATCCTGGCATACAAGGGGCCCACAGGCAATTAGACTTGACAGAACTTAGGGATTGACTGTTTAGGGCTAGGGTGGGGGATGATGGGAGACAGATCCCAAAAGATTTCCAATTGTTTAGCTTTATGGGTGGTCAGGTTCCACTTACTAAGTTAACTTTGGACAAGTGAGTTCAAATGTGTTTAAGGTCCATTTGAAATAGCCTTGCTACTCTCCATGTTTCCTTGAAGTTTTGGTCTCTCTTCTCTCTTCACAACATTCTGGAAAGTCTGGCCTACACTTCTCCAGATCCTCACCTTGAACTGTAGTCTCAATTCATCCCTGTGGCTGACACTCTGGACTTTCTGTTTTGTCTGCCACCCTTTCTTTCCCTCCTTGTTACAAGAACCGTGATACTGTTCAGTCTTTTGTGTGACTATGTGCTCAGAATGCAGCCCTGGCCCCCGGGGAAGCCATCTTTACTAGACTGAGCCATTCACAACAATGCCAATGACTGTTTCAGGAAGGGGCCTGAGACTTAGTTACAGTTAGTGAGTTGTGGCAGGACGGTGGTGGCAATGGGTGTGTGAAGAGACGAGAATACTTCTATAAAGGTGGTCTCCCCAATGAAAAAGGGGTCCACAAGGAGAAATGTATCATTTTATACCTCTTAATCTTATTGTTAAGTCCTGTTGTGGAGATGTAGGATAAGCACTGGACTTCTAACTGCAAGGTTGGTGGTTTAAACCCACCATCTGCTCCTGAGAAACCCTTTACAGAGTCACTGAGTTGGAACCGACCTGACGGCACTTAACAACACCAACAATCTTCTTGTAGAAAAATGTAATGACTGGAGCTGTGGCAGCCATCTTGTAGCCATGAGGAGACAAGATTGAGGAAGAAAGCTATCACACAGAGGGTGGAAGAGAAGTAGAAAGGAAAGACCTGATTCTTGAAATGAATGAGAAAGAACCAAATCTGGAACTGCCTACTTCTAGATGTTTTGTGGGATCATAAACTCATTATTTAAGTCATCTCTGGTTGGGTAGTGTGTTACCTACTCTATGAGCATTTGCATTGATAATTTTTATTCTGCTCCTGAAAGCTGATTTTACTCCAGTCACCAACAACCATGACTACTATGTATGGGAAGCACATCTAAACATTATTTATTAGAACAGTTTCCCCACAGATACCAGTAAAGTGTTTCGTTCTTTATTCATAAATGTCTTACAATAGTTTTCTGGTTGGTAGACATAAACTAACCTGAGCAACAGGCAACTTTTTTTGATTCACTTGAAAGCCTCATCTAGCCTTGGTTGTTAAACTGTGGACGCTTCTCTCCTTAACCCTGATGACTTTCAGCAGCAGCCCACAGCATGGAACTTTCTCTGCTTCTTTATAAACCTTCTGTTTATAAACAGAAAGTTTTTGTGATACTGCAGTTGCTGGGTTTTCCTCCTGTCTCCAGCCTCACAGTGTCCTCTGTTGATTAAAAGTGTTCCCCGAGACACTTTTCTTGGCCCTTGGGTAGCAGCCTTGTTCACTGGTATGGCTTTCATTTGCCTCCAGAAACTAATGACTCCAGAATCCCTAATCTCTCTCCTATGTTCTAGGCAGGGAGCCCAATGGCCTGCCTCACTAGGTGACTCATGGACACCACAAACTCAAAACCTCTCACTCAAAATCTCTACTTCTAGTCCATTCAAGAAAAAAAAAGTTTGTTCCTATCCTATCATTCCTTCCAGCTACCCAGTCACTGGACCTGGACATGAGGGTTGGCATCCTTGGGTCCTATCGCCTCTGACCCCCACATCCCAAACACTACTAAGTTCTATAGGCGGTGGTGCTGGTGGTGGTGGTGGTTATGTGCCATGGAGTCGATTCCAACTCAAAGCGATCCTGCAGAGGGATTCCGAGGCTGTAAATCTTTATGGGAGCGGAAAGCCTCATCTTTCTCCCATGGAACAGTTAGTAGTTTAGAACTGCTGACCTTGAAGTTAACAGCCTGGCTCGTAACCATTACGCTACCTCTTATGCCACTTCTCTTGCCAATGCCATCTCCTCCATTTAGCCACGAGAGCTAGGGCACCAGCAGACCAACATCATCGAAACCCAAGTGCCTCTGCTTTCAGCCTTCTTCCTTTCCACTCCCCACTTAACTGTCCTCATAAACAACCAAATCTGATTCTGGCAGTAGGCTGGTTGCCTTCCTCAGGAGGAAGGCACAGTGTACCCCCTTTCTCCCTCATTTCAGGGCTGCCTCATCTCTTGGCTTCCCCTTTGCTCTACTGAATGGAACTATTTGTAGAATTGGACTTTGCCCAACTTAGGGCTCAGCTTGACCCTTTCCTCTGGGCTATTTCTGCTCCTGTGCCCTGGGCTCTGGTAATCCAATGCCAGCACCTCTTCTGTTATTTGTTGCTATGTGCCATCAAGTCAGTTCCAACTCATAGTGATCCTGTACAGGGTTTCTGAGGAGTGGCTGGTGGGTTTGAACTGATGACCTAGAGGTTAGCAGTCCAGTGCTTATCCTACAGTACCACATCAGGACTCCTCTTCTGTTACAGCCTTTGTTAACGTGTTCTTAGTGCTTCCTGCAGACTCCATGGTCCTCACTCCCTGTCCCCTTTGACAGTCTGTGCCTTGAAGACTGAAGCCACATTTGTGTCTGTAGGATAGAACTTCTTCCTTCATGGAAGGGACTTTACCAGAAGTGTTTCATTGTAAGTTCTCTTTAGATAGTCAATCCCCGGAGCCATTTCAAATAGGATTTTATTTTCTGAAATTCAGTTAGTTCTCAACTCTTAAGACCTAGTCTCACTGCAAGGGGGAGAACATAACTCTTCACTTGTTAAAAAATGGTTTAGTAAGACTTGATAAGCCTTTTGTGTTGAGAATATTCCGCTTCCTTCCTTTATATTCTGAGAGAGTCTACAACACACCACCACCATTATTATAATTTTCCTATGCAGGACAACCCAGGAGAGGGTGGCAGGGAGTTGTACAGACACAGAAAGAGTTACAGCACAGCTCTGGCGCTCTCCTGGGCCCACACTTCCTTCCCATTTTGCCTCCACACCCAGGGAACTCAAACTGGTCTCAATCCTCTCACCACGTGTTTCATAAATGTAGGATTATGGGATTTCCAGAGGAGACAGGTGGGCATCTGCTGACTGGGACATGGTGACAGCCCAGGTAATATTTCCTCCTTGTGAAGGAGAACTGGGTAAAGGCATGGTTTCATCCTGAAATATGCTAGGCCCTTAAATGGCTGCTGTGATATTTAAATTAATAGCGGTAACTTTCCTCTCTCTCCCTTCCCCATTTACTTTTGTTCTCCCCTCTGGGGAGAAAATAGCTGCAGCTCCTATTCCCTGTGGCTTGGCCCAATGTGGGCTTTGTACCCTGTTTCACTGCCTTTGTTTTGGTCTTGGCTTTGTCACGGTGTGTGTATGTAAAGAGAGACAACAGATGAGGCAGATGTAGAAAGAAACAGATTTGTGGTGAGGGACAGAGACACATAGAAAGATTGTGACAGCAAGGGACAGGAAAGAACCCAAGAACTTCACAAAGTGCTGGAAAATGTCCTTGGCTTGCTTGGCATCCCTTCAGGAGGCGAGTCATCCCCACCACCCCACAAACGGACTCCCACACTTGTTTGGTTAGAAAGAGAACATGAGAGGGAGGTAGAGGCACCCCTGGCCTTCCTCATAACCTCACAACAATTTTCCCCACCACCCAGTACTTCAGTGTAGGCTCCCTCAGTTGCCTGGGCTCCAATTTCCTTCCTGGGCAGAGGAGGACTGAAAAGGTGTGTGCACTCTTGTGCTTGTGTGGGAGAGTGGTTGGTTCAGCATCTGGGGAGAGGCACTGAAGGCTTGGCCCAGCTTGGCTGGTTTTTATTACCAGCCTGGGCCTGAAACCCATCTCCCATGCCCGTGCCAGGCTCAGGAGACCCCTGAGGCTCACTCCATCCCCCACTCAGCTTGGACCTAGGTGGCAAACTCTTGTTTCCGCAGAGATGTTCTGTGATATTTTCAAAAAGAATTTGACCAGGAACCAAGGGTGAAGCATAAGACCAAAATACACAAAGGAATCACTCACTCATATAATGGGTAATAAAGTTTTAAAATGCCTGCTGGTGTATTTGCCTCTTTGTAATGGGGTGTTCCTTGTATGTCTCCTGGAGTGCTTTCACCAGTCAGGCTGCAACAAGACCTTACTGAGGGAGAACAGGAAGAGAGTCAGAGATGCCTCAGGACTGGGAAGAGGGAAAGATCCTAGTTGGGGGTGGAAGTGCCCTGGTTAGTCATGCTGGGGAAGAGGAAAGCCCTTTGGTGCTGGGAGGAGGAGACAGGGCAAGAGGTTACTGGGCCAAACTTCAGGAGGTTAGGGTGGAAGAGGAGAAGACGGGGCATCCTACCTCCCTGGGCCCCATTCAGCCTGGGAAGCCCCAAATTAAATTGACTTCATTACTTGGCACTCTTGGTGGAGGTGAGCAGTGGCTGAGATGTTGCCCTGGGCTCCTGTGGGCCTGCTTGTTTGTTTTTTTAATATTTACGGTTTATTGTGGATTGAGTGAACGTTTACAGGGCATATCATCAGTTTTACATTTTACAAATCATACACCTTGTTTCAGTACCATGATTATAATCCCCTCCATGTACCATCAGTTAACAGTATTTCTCTCTA
>NW_006408570.1:2487720-2520929 GCF_000296735.1 Chrysochloris asiatica | reverse complement strand
TCCACCCGATCCGCCATCTTGTTTGTTCCTATTTTGGTATTTTTTATTCCTTCTGATTGCGTCCAGGTAGATGTGATCAGGAAATGGGCTTCCCTTTTCACTCTTCTTGAAAAGTTCAAGATGCCACTGTTGGTCATTTTGACGTAACTTGGGATTTAATTTTCAGCCTGTTTCCTTTTTTGTCTGCTTGTCCCACTCCACAATCCCCATTCAGGCCTTTTTTTTCTAGTTATAAACAGTTTAGGGCCGGCTGTGGCTCTTTGGTTTTAATTCGAAGCTGTCTCTTTAAATTTCGAGGAGATCTGTGCGCATGGGTACACCCATCCGAGGGTGGCGCTGGGGTGTCCACTAACTCAGGCACTCCTATAGTCACCAGAATGGCGGTGCTCAGACAGCAAGGTACCAATGAACAGATACCAAAAGAAAAGAATGTCCACACCTTTATCTCCACGGTTCTGCCAGGCGTTTGTGGCCACTCCGATCCTTCCCCCACTTGGTCTCACCCAAGATGGCGGCTCCTGGAACAGCTGAGCGTCTCAAACTAGAAAGCAATGGATTTCTTGCTTCTGCCACAAATTCCCCCAGGTGTAAGCCTTCCAACTTTATCAATAGTCCTTTATATGTCGTTCAGAGTTCTGGGACCATCCCCTGAGCCTGCTTGGTCGGGTAGTCTGTGTTGTTGTCGGCGGCGCTCCTCACTGCACTGCCACCTGATCCACCATCTTGTTCTCGGCCTGCTTGTTTTGGGCAGAGCATCTAGAAGGTCCTATATTTCCTGGCAGAGCCATTACAAGTGCCGAGGGAGTTTGTGGACCCCAAGAGACTGGGAATGGAATGAGAGGGTAAAAAGTGGGGAAATTTGGACCAGACTTTCGGTTTGGGTGAACCCATGCATTTAGCAGCACAAGTTGGCATAACAACCCTCCCCACTACCCCAATCAGATAAATTAGCCACACCTTGGTGGATGCCAGAGCAGGTGCCTGGCAAGGTGACCATTCAAGGCCCAGAAGACAGTGTGTGGACCAGTGGCCTTTGCCCATGATGTACCTCACACATTGGATATGTTGAATCTCAATCACAACAGTTTGTCCTCCTAGGATTCCTCCTAAGAAGGAGGGGAAAACTGAACTATTTTTTGAACTCGGAATGATTTTCCCTGAAGAAATGGATGGAGGTAACCCAAAAAAGACCGTTTAATGCTTCTTAAGACAGAGTTAACTGTCATACAAATACAAACCCACTGCTGTATTGCAACCTTATAGAAAAGTAGAACTACTCCATCGAGTTTCCAAGGCTGTCATTCTTATGGGAGCTGACTGTCACATCTGTCTCTCTTGGACCAACTGGTGGGTTTGCAGTGGAATGCTTTAACCACCGTGCTTCCAGAGTGCTGACCTTTCATCGTCCAGGTAAACATTATCAGTTGTCAGGTGTGTCCCTCCCATATTCTGTGTCTAACTGAACAGGGTAAGATGAATGTTACTAAAAGAAAAGTACCAGGAGCAGGTTAAGAGTTGGACTGCTAACTTCATAGTCATCCGTTCGAACCTACCAGTGGCTCCCCAGGAGAAAGAAGAGTTTGTTTGCTCATGTAAATATTTATAGTTTCAGAAACTGAGGGCAGTTCTACTTTTCCCTGTAGTCTTGTTATGAGTCAGAATCGACTTGATGGCAGTGGGTTTGGTTCCGGGTTAACCAGTTGCCATGGAGTTCCCACACGTGTCAGAATAGAATTGTGCTCCATAGGGGTTTCAGTGCTGGCTGATTTTTTGGAAATATCTCCAGGCCTTTCTTCTGAGGCACCTCTGGGTAGATTTGAACCTCCAACCCAGTTAGTAGCTGAGCATTTTAACCGTTTGTGCCACTCAAGTTAATTCAAAGAAAATGAAGCTACATTAAAATATTTAAAAATTTCAATTCCAAAAAGGACAATAAGAATGGTTGCATAATTCAAAAGATGAATTGTACACATAGACATTGTTAAATCGCTGTATGTTTTGCTGTGTATATCCTCAACACAGCTTCTTGTCGTTGTTATGTGCCATTGAGTTGGTATTGATTCATAGTGACCCCGTATGTGTATAGGGTTTCCGAGAGTGGTTTGTGTATTTGAACTTCTGACCTTTCAGTTACCAGTCAGTTTGGTGCTTATCCCACAGCACTACACCAGCGCTTTTAACAACAGCAACTAAAAAAAATAATTATTAAAAGTAAAAAAATTTTTTTTTTTTTTTGCTCTTCTGAGAAATACTACATACAATTTTGACACCAGGGAAAATCCAAGTGTCCCTACAACCCATCTACAGATGGGCAGACTGGTCAGTACCCAGCTTGTTTGAGGAGATGGGACTGTGGCAGTTACCAAGTGGCATTACTGACAACACTTCTCTTTGTGGTCCTGGTGTTCTCTAATCTCTGGAAATTCTGAGCCCAATAGCTCAGCACACCAGAGAACCTTCTCCTTTCTGGGGGCCAGACTCTGGAAGGGCATGGAGCAGAGTTGATTGACAGGGCTGGGACCCACTCATCCTTTAGTCCTTTCGCACTCAGGTTCCTGTTCACCAACTTCTGAATATTGTGCAAAGTCTCTGCCTCATCTAGGGATGCTGGTGATTTTAGAACGACTCTCCCAGATTGGAACATAGTCCCTCAGAGTCTTCAGGCCCCCAGGATGACACTCTTCTCTCCAGCATAGAAAAGGCCTGATAATTTCTCTTAGTAGTAAGAATTGAAATATTTCACCACTCCCTGCTATGATTAGTTGGCTTTTCTGGGAAATTTAGCTCTAATAGTACAACTTCAGACACCTTAGCAGCAGGTGAGGGAGGCATTTTGGGCTAGGAGCTTCTTGTCTTCTCATCAGAAGGCAGAGAGTCCTCTCATTCAAGCCCTCTGGTCAAGGGCCATTTGTCTGACTTCCCCCTCACCCCTCCTCTCAGGCTCACTCCAGACTGGCCCTAAGGCATGGAGTCTGAGGACAGAGACCTATCTTCTTTTCAAAGACTAACTTTGATATTGAAAAATGCCTTTTGAGACTCCAGAACAATCACCCTTTTTAAAAAGCCCTTACAGGAAGTGGAAGTATGAATGGCTTGTCCTCTGAGCACCCAAACTCACCTGAGGACATGAGATGGGAATTGAGCCACAAGGTTTCGTCAACACTAGAATATTTCCAGTCTGACAGATGACCACAGGGAGATTTCACTAGAGCCTGGTGCTTAGAAGCATGGCTGTTAGAATCAGATACACAGTGGTTCAAGTCCTGCTTCCACCTCTTAGCTGTGTGACCTTGGTTCCTAGACTTCTCATCTGAACCATGGAATGAGGAGGGTGCTGTGAGGATGTTATGGGCTGATGCAGAACGCCTCACACTTAGTGAGTACTCAACAACAGAGAGCAGCTGTTGTCATTTGTATATTTTTAAAAAGTGCTGTGCTGGCCCTGGGTGTTGGAGAGGAGGGAGGGTATCCTAGAAGCAGGCAGGGCAGGGTAGGTGATGGTGGGAGGCTTTCTCTCTGGCTGGGCTTTCTCTCTGCGTGTGGAAAAGGAGTGAAGTGTAGCTACCCTGCCTGACATGCTGCAGGCTCACCACCACACCCTGTCTCAGCCCCAGCCCCACCCCCACTTTCCTTTCACGGCAGGCAGCAGACTTCAGTTATTCCAGATGTCACCTTCAGAGGGGCTGGGTGAGTCACCTGCAAATGACCAGAATGGAGATCCCCACAGATGTGCATACCAGAGACCCCAATTACAGACCCACTTACACAGATGGTCATTCCTGGCTATCCACAGATTCACCCAGGAAGCACCGTGCTCACCAGCCACAAGTGCAAACAGATGGGCACACAGACGGCAGTACACACTCCAAGTGTGCACACAGGCACACTGCCAGCTAGAATCTGCTCTGGAAACCCAAGCAGAAAAGGAGCCTATGAATGTGGTCATCATCAGGGATAAATTAATCCCAGACATGTAAAGGGTTTTCATTTTTCATTCTCAGCCCTACTGCAAATTCAATTATGATTCTCTGCCAGCTACTGAGATGAGGGGACAAGTAAGTACGTGGCTGAGCCTGGAAAATGGGGCAGGGCAGAGGGACCCTTCTTGGGCCACATCCTCCTCCCCCTCTCTGCCGTTAGGATCCAGGAAAGAGTTGCCATCATTCCTGGCTTCCCCACCCTGACAGAACCTCAGGGCAGCAAAGAGGTGACCTCTGAGCATGAGGAGTGACCACATGTAGGTTTGGAGCACAGGCTGACCCCTGTCCTCCTGCTGTTGTTGAGTTGACCTTGTGCATGTCAGAGAGCTGGGCTTTAAATGGCTGAGGTTTTGGAAGCAAATCACCAGGCTTTGCTTCCCAGTACTCCTGTGTGGGTTTGAACCTACAGCCTTTTGGTGGATAGTGTAGTGCTTAGTTTGACTGGCACCTACAGACACCAGAGTAAGGAGACTGGTCTCAGGGTCCAACAAGACTTAAAGGCCTGTGTTGACCCATCCATGGAGAAAAAGGTGAGTTTCAGACACACATTTTGGTGATGTCAAGGGAAGAGAGTCTTGGCTGGTGGGCCCATTGGCAAGAGACTCTGTGGCTGTTGGGGCCTGAAGCCATGAAACATTGCAATATGTCCCTCACCCTTCCAGCTCACAACCATCTAATGGGGTTGGCTTCCAGCCGACAGCTTACACATGCACTCCAGATCTGCCTATGGAAAGTGCGTGTGGAAGTCAGACATCGGTGTCCAGGTATTTTGACACCCCTCTCTGAGTTCCACATATCACAGTCTGTACCCACCCTCCTCAGATCAACACAATTAGGGGGCTTAGTTTGCAAGCCAGTGGCTCCATGGGAGAAAGGTCTGGCAAGCTGCTCCTATATGGATTGTTATTGTGTGTCACTGAATTGATTACAACTCATAGTGACCCTGTAAGGCAGAGGAGAACTGCCCCCAAAGATTTGCTAGGCTGTAATCTTCATGAGGGGTCCTGGTGTGCCTCTGTGGGCAAATGTGTCAGGCTGCAACGTCGTTTAAACTGCAAAGTCGGTGGTTCAAGCTCACCAGCTGCTCATTGGAAACCCTACACAGGATCGCTATGGGTTAGAATCAACTCGAAGGCACTTAACAACAATCTTCCTGGATTTCTGGTGTGGCAGTGTAGGATAAGCACTGCTCCTTGGAACCCTGTACAGGGTCACTATGAGCCAGGACTGACATGATGGCACTTAACGAACAAAATCTTCATGGAAGGAGATTGTCAGATCTTTTCTTTTAAGGAGCTGCTGGTAGGTTTGAACTGCTAACCTTTTGATTAACCGCAGAGCATTTAAGCATTGTACCACCAGGGCTCTTTCTCATAAAGATTGTTGTTGTTAAGTGCCATCAAGTCAGTGACCCTGTATAGGGTTTCCTAGGAGCAGCTGGTGAACTTGAACATCCAATTTAGCAGTTCGAACTGACTTTGCTGTCTAGCGTAGTAGGTACTACATCAGGACTTTGGTGAGAATAAAGACTTGCAGGTCTAGAAAACCCTAAGGGACAGTTCTACTCTGTCACATGAAGGTCTCTAGAAGTCAAATCTAAGACACCCAGCAACAATAGCTTACAAACATGCCTGAGGGTCAACAAAGTTCCTGAACGGCCTGCTGGGGGTTGGGGTCCAATATGGCTAGCCTTGCCTTGCTGCTCCCTCCCTCTGGCTGTGGGACTTGGTGGTTTCTGTCAGCCCCAGGTTAAGAATGCAATGCTTCACCTGTCAGATTGCGGTCGTCTCTTTCAGAGGTGAAGTCTAAGTGGGCATGAGAAGAGCTGACAGAAATTGGATTTGGTTGTTGTTGATTTTTTGAGTGGGGGTGTTGTGAGTGAACAGTCAGGGAGTTTGAGGCTAGGCTGGAGGGAGGGAAGTGAGGGAAGAATGGCCTAGTGAAGCAGAAAGGCGACTACAAGGGGAAGCTGAGAAGGGAGAGTCTGGCTGGAAGGAGGCCTGTGGGGCTAGGGGATGGAGGTGGGGGTGGGAGACGGACTCTGTTTACCCCTCCCCGGGGTACCTTCTGGGCCTCTTACATAACCTTGTCCTGGCCAGAGAGCACTGGATTTTCAGGCTTAGGCTGCCAGAAGAATGAGAAAAATGGGCCTGAGGGAACACCTCCACCATGGAGGAGAGGACATGGGAAGACAGGGAGGGGGGACACGTCTGGGAGTCAGGGATCGTGTGTAAGTGGGGCACCCCTGCCAGTCCCAGAGGGCCCCCAGCACCTACCATTCCTGAAATGTTGCAGACTCCATTCTGTCCGGGCAGGGTCATGTCCCACCAGACCAAGCTGTTGGGCTCTCTTCCCATACCCACCAGCCTCTTCTCCAGGAGCCAGTTCCCACCTCAAACCTCTGTTCTTTTCCTTCTCTCCTGATACAGGGGGACTGGGGAACAGAGGAGAAGGGCGGACAGCCCATCCCTACATCCTAAGCTTGCTGACCATCTCTAGTTCCTCAGTCACTCTGACAAGCCAGAGAAGGAGCCCTTAATGACTGAGTATCAGCTGTGAATCAGGCACTGCACTAGGCATGTTGTCACCTCACTGGTGAGAAGTAGCTATTTTGAGCCCCTTTGCTGTTGTTGTTATGTGCCATGGAGTTAGTTCTGACTCATAGCGACCCTGTACAGGGTTTCCGAGGCTGTAAATCTTTACAGGAGCAGAAAGCCTCATCTTTCTCCCGTGGAACAGCTGGTAGTTTTGAACACTGATCTTGCAGTTGGCAGCCCGAGCCCCTAATAGAGATGAAAAAACTGAGGCTCATTAAGGACATACAGCTGTTAATGAAAGGTAAACCCAGCTACTTGGACTCAAAGACCTTGCTTTTGCCATTACTAACCCTCACTAAGGCCTACCTTTTCCCTCCTTCCCCTAATCTCACCACTGGTACATTTCAAGCTGGGCTCAGAGCCCCCATCTGCTGGAGTAGAAGTGGGAGGAGGAGGCAGGCAGGTATGATAGTATGTAGAGGTAGCATTGGTACTGAGAAGTTGTCAGTTTGTTTTCATTCATTCAACAAGTCTGTATTGAGCACATACTATGCCCACACAATGCAAATGCACTAGTGAACAAGAGAGACAAAATTCGTGCCCTTATAAAGGCTTCTAGTCAGGGATCCAGATAAGGAACCATTTCTGATAGGGACCCATGAATGCTAGGAGGAAAAGGAAAACAGGGTGAAGGGTGAGCAGTGATCTTATTAGCGAGGGTTAAAGAACATAAGGAGTTCTGGAAGCATATTGGTTATGAATTGGGCTGCTAATCTCATGGTCAGCAGTTCAAAACTACCCTACCATCTGTTCCATGGAAGAAAGATGAGGCTTTCTGCTCCTGTAAAGATTTATAGCCTTGGAAACCCTGTATAGGGTTGCTATGAGTTGGAACTGACTCCACGGCACATAACAACAACAACAACAACAAAGGAGAACATTGGAGTAAAGATCTGGTGGAAGTGTGAGGTGAGCGGTATAAAACCTGGCAAAGAGCACTGAAGGCAAAGGGCACAGTGATGCTAAGGCCCCAAGGTAGGAATGGATTTGACTTGCTAGCCTGGTCACACTACCTTCATGCTTATACACCTCATCTGAAACTTCTTCTGAGCCAGGGGAGGTGTCTCCCTCAGCTCTTTCCTGTCTGATTTCCCCTTTCTATGACTGGCACAGGTACCCTGTGCCATGCCCCCTCGGTCGTCTTCTTTCCCATGGCCTCCTGGAACTGCTTGGGAAAAACTCTCTGGGTCTCACACATCTCACTGCCTGCTGTAATCCCTGCAGGACTCGAGCAACACACGATTTCCAGATGGGCAGAGGTGGTTATTTATTCTATTTGTAAAAATAGCTTTTATTGGTTTTTGTCTTATTACAAAAGTAATATGTGTTTATTAAAGAAATTTGAGAAAACAGCTAGAAAACAGAAAATATAAAAGAGCCACTAATCCCATTACCCAGAAAGAACAACTGTTGGCACTTGGGTATCTTTAGAATTTTCCATGTGCACACAAAGTACATGTTGGTATTTTTAAAGATGTGTTCTCACTATATACAGTGGTTTGCAATCATACCATTGTTAATATCCATCCACCTCAGTGAATATACTTCTAGAACATACTTCTCTGGCTATGTAATAATCCACCTTCTTGTTGTTAAGTGCCATTGAGTCAGTTCTGACCCATAGTGACCCTGTATAGGGTTTCCGAAGAGAGGCTGGTGAGCTTGAACCACTGACCTTGTGGATCACATGACTTTGTAGTGCAGCGCATTAGCCCACAGATCCACACCAGGACTCCAGGATCTACTTGGTAGTGGTTATGTGCCGTGGAGTCAGTTCTGATTCATAGCAACCCTGTACAGAGTTTCCAAGGCTATAAATCTTTAAGGGAGCAGAAAGCCTCATCTTTCTCCTGCGGAACACCTGGTAGTTTTGACCTGCTGACCCTGAGGTTAGGAGCCCAGTTTGTAACCACTACGCTACCAGAGCTCCTTAGCTAGGTCCATGTTGATAGATTTTTAGGTAGTTCCCCTGGCCCTGCTTTTTTTTTTAAAAAAAAAACGTCTCATCCACTGGACTTTACTGTGACCACTCTGCCCTGGTGAGGCATTGTAGGATAAGCGCTGGGCTGCTAACCACAGCATCAGTGGTTTAAACCCACCAGCTTTTCCTTAGAAACCTTATATAGTATCGCTATGAGTTGGAACTGACTCGAAAGCACTCAACAACAACATACTGATAGACTTTTAGGTAGCTTCCTCCCTCCTCCATCCCCTTTTTAAAAAGCATCTTGTCCATTGGACTTTCTGTGGCCATTATGAGTGGCTATTTTGAAGTGTCCAGGGAGCCATGGTGGCACTGTGAGTTAGACATTGGGTGGCTAACCCACCAAGTGGTGGTCCAACCCTACCAGCTGCTCTTCATGATAAAGATGGGGCTGTCTACTCCTGTCAAAAGATTTAGTCTCAGAAACCCTGCATAGGTTTACTATAAGTTGAAATAGATTCGATGACAGGTTTGGTTTTGGGGTTTTTAAGTAGCTCTTGAGACATGGGCACAGGGCAGGATGCCTTAGGATGCTAGAAGTCAGGATAGAGGTCTGGGTTGGGCCATGAATCCCTTCTTCCCCCTAATCAAAAGCTGAATCTCCTAGAAAGAGGAGAAAGGATTTAATGGCAAAGACTGATTTTCTTAAATCATTTTGCAAACAGTGCTGAAAGGTGTTGGTGTGGTTAGTTGCTGCTGAGTTGATTCTGGCTCGTGGTGATCCATGTGTAGAGGAAAGAAACTTTGGACATCTCTGATGCATCGGGAGAATGCTGTGATCTCCACACACAATAGGCTTGAAGGACCTGTGGTGCAGAGGACAAGGCAGAGGAGGAGGCAGGATCACTTGCCCTGTGGTGAAAGGTGTGAATATCTGGTGCTGAATCTCTAGAAAGGCTCAAAGGAAAGCTGCTTCCTGGGTGAGGGAAGAAAGAGAGGCAGAGAGAGGGAGACAGAGGTATCAGGTGAGGACCCAGGAGTGTGGGTGTGGTATGGATGAGTGAAGCTGTCTGAATGTCACTGATTGTGAAAATCCTCCCTTGCTGCTTTCAAGAATGGAACCTTTTGACTTCTCCATCAGGACAGGCTTGAAACCCCTACTTTCATGGTTTGTGTCTTGCATTAGCAGCAATTACTTGGGCAAGTCTGAACTTAACTCCCAGCTGGTTGGCTTTACTCCCCACCATCTGTGAGGCCTAGGGCAGCTCCGTCCCCTCCATTCCCACCCCATCAAATGTGGGGTCATCATGTCTCCTTTACATAGTTACTGTGAGGTCCAGATGCCAGGAATGGAGAGTGTGGCACATGGAGCTCAGGTTTTTTTATTTTTATAGTTCTTTCACATTTTTTTTTTTTTTCCTCCCACCTTAGACTAAGTCTTTGAAGGAATAGAAAATGTTTTCTCCATCTCTATGCCTTCCCCCTCAGTGGTGATCTCCAAACCTAGACCTCAGAGGTGCAAAAGACACTTCATGGGGGTATGGGAATAAAATACATAAAATATCAAAGGAATCCTGGTGTGGCGCTGTAGGTTAATGCACTGGACTGCAAGGTTGGTGTGAACTTCAAGGTTGATGGTTCAAATTCACCAGCAACTCCTTGGAAAACCTATACAGGGTTGCTATGGGTTGGAACTGACTCAACAACACTTATTAACAACAACACCATGTCATATGTGGACTGACCCTGGGCCCACATTCATGCCATATATCAGATGGTCCCTTGCTTGATATGAATAGATACACTGATGGGAAGGGTATTCATGCATTGCCCTGGTTGGTATTGGTGTGTTGCTTTCAGTGTGTCTGGTTAGAAGGAGTTTTAGATTACGTTATCTGGATTTAACTAAAGCAACCCTCACAAAGGAGTTCTGGTATGGCTCTGCAGGATAAGCAATGGACTGCTAACCTCAAGGCCTGCAGTTCAAACCCACTATTAGAACAGACTGCATGGCATTTAACAACAATAACAGTGTTGTTGTTGTGAAGTGCCTATGAGTGGGTTCCAACTCGTAGTGACCCTGTATAGGGTTTCCAAGGAGCGGGTGGTGAGTTTGAACTGCCAATCTTGTGGTTCAAACCAACCTTGAGGTCCAATACTTTATATCACAGCACCACAGCAGGACAATAACAATAACCCTCACAAAATGGCTACATGACTTACAAAGATGACTGCTACGAGACCACTCTGACTGAAGACAAGCTAGCAATTCAAGCAGAAGAAGGGAACAGAACTTACATGCCAAGCAAGGGCTCTCTGTCAATTGCATTAAGAAGTGAAAAACAATGCTGCTGTAATCAGATCTGATAAGAAGTCAATGACACAAACTGAAATATCAAGAGAACTCTCAGGAGTTCCGGTGGCACTGTGGGTTGAGCACTGGGCTGCTAACCACAAGGTTGGTGGTTTAAATCCAACAGCCACTCCTTGGGAGAAAGATTTGCTCCCACAAAGATTCAAAGTCTGGGAAACCCTATACAGGGTTTCTGTGAGTCAGAACTGATTCTGTGGCATTGGGTTTGTGTGGTTTATTAGGAGTCCCTGGGTGGCACAAATGGATAAGCACTTGATTAGCTGAAAGTTCAAACCCACCCAGAGACACTTCAGGAGACAGACCTGGGAGAGTGTACTGTTGTTGTTACGTGCTGTCGAGACACTTCTGGCTCATAGCAACTCTGTATAGGGTTTCCTATGAATGGTGGGTGAGTTTAAACTGGTTACTTTGTGGTTCAAGCCAATCTTGCAGTCCAGTTCTTTATCCCACAGTGCCACACCAGGACTCCGAGAACTAGACCTTGGAAACCTATGGAGCAGTTCTACCTTGCACACCTGGGAGTGTCTGAGTAGAAATTGATTCGATGACAGCAACTGACAACATTTGAAATTAGGATTCATATCCTTACTTGTAGCAGAAAACATTGTCTAAACAAAGTGTGACTCACATATTAACTCATGACCATAGTGCTTTCATACAATATGTGCACAAATAAATGGACATATATTGGGAGTGTGTGCTCAGAACTTTTCACTGAGAAGGATTTGTGTTTTGAGGCCATTGGCTCATAACCTCCCACATCTGGCCTGGCACGCCATGGGGCTCAGGAGGCTTACGTGGGCTGACATATGTCTTTGTGTATGTGAGTGTGCATGTGTGTTGGTGGCAGTTTTAGGATTGCAGAAGTGATCAACTCACCTCCCTCTCTACATTAGTGGTGGAGTCACCTCTCCTTCTGTTGTCCCCCTCCCTACATTTTCACTCACATTCATCCCCTTCTGCCAGTGGGGGTCCTGCCTGACCTTCATTAACTCACAGTGTGACCACCATTTATTTGCAGCCCCTTTCCTCCACTTCTCCTACAGCTGGCTAGGCCCTTCTTTCTTCCCATTGGCTGTGCACACTCTGTGGTTTATGAGCCAGACTCAAATCAAATCAACTAGACCCCCATAGCCCAGACAGGACTTGTTAGGGAATGGCCTCAGGGCTGTTCAACAACCTACAACGACCCATGCCCAGATCTGCCCCTCCATCCTCAGCAGCTGGAGCTGGCCCTGTCTTGGAAGGGCTGCCTCATCAGGCTGCACAGGTTGTGCACTGCACACCCCTAAGGGCCTCAGTCTTAAGAACAGCGATATAAATGGACCATTCTCCCCAGAGCTGAGTAGGGCACAGCTGTGCAACCATGTGTGGACTGCCTCTCAGGTTCTTTCCTACCCACCCCTGCCCCAGCCTCCAAAGCAAATCCTGCTCCAAAGACGTGTGCTGTCAACCTGTCCACCTAGGGAGGGGTCATTGTTCATCCATCAGTCCCAAGGAAGGGGACGTGAAACAGGGAGGAAGAGGGCAAGCTGGACCTGGGGTTAAACTTAGAACAGTGCTTGACACATAGGAAACTCTACAAGGATATTTGCTGTGATGTCAAGGGGGCGATGGCCTCTGAGCGGGCCAGCCTTGGCAGGCAGCACTGATGGTCCTAAGTCCTTTCATGGGAGGAAACCTAACCAGAGCAGAAGTGCTATACTTTCCTTTCCTCAAAGGCAGGTACTCCTTCTCATCAACCCAGGCTCCTGGGGTCTGTGGGAGTCCCCAGGCCATGCCTGACCCCACATCCCGAGGCAGGGGACCTGCATCTTTCTCTGTCTCAGTTTTCCCTAGCTGGCAGAGGGGCTGAATTCCAGTCTCCACTACAGGCAGCCCAGCAGGCAGGCATAGCCGCAGCATGGAAAGGGATTTCTTCCTCCTACCCTAGGCTGGAAGGATGCCAGAGGAATCCAGGAATCAGAAGTGGATCCAGGGTTTGTGGCCGGGAGCCCAGCCTGGCACTGCGCAAGGAGGTGTTTGAGTTTTCATTACTCAGGGGGAGCCACAAATTGTCTTGGGGAGTGTGGTTCGATTTATGTAACATAAACACCTCAGCACACAGTGTTCCACCTTGCGGGGAAGACAGGTGGGGCCACAGATGTTGGCTGCTGAGGAGAAGGGTGGGGAGAGTGGGCCTTGCCCATGAGCTGGGTAGGGGCCACCCAAGCAGTGTACCAGGCTGGTGCAGAGCTGGGAACTCCGCGAGTATTTCACCTGCTGTATTCAGCCATCACTTCTCCCACTTCCTTCTTTAAAGGACTTATCTACCTTCCACTTCCAAATAAGGGGGCCCCCATTCAGGGTAAGTTACAGGAGACCCCATCCCTCCTTTTGACGTTCTTGTTGATGTTATCTGCCATCAAATCGCTCCTTGACTCAAGGTGGCCACAAGTTTTCCAGAGTAGAACTGCTCCATAAGGTTTACTTGGTTGTGATCTTTATGGAAAGGAGTTCTGGTGGCACAGTGGTTAAGCACTCACTGCTAACCAGGATGTCAGTGGTTTGAATCCTAGCCACTCCCTGAGGGAAAGCTGTGGCAATCTGATACTATAAAGATGGCAGCCATGTTCTATAATGTAGCTATGAGTTAGAATGGACTCAGTGGCAATTAGTTTGTTTTTTCGTTTAATCTTTATAGAAGCATTTGCCAGGCCTTTCTTCTCTGGTGTGGTGCTGTAGGATAAGCGCTGGTCTGCTAACCAAAAGGCTGTTGTTGTTGTGTGTGTCCAGTCAGTTCCGACTCATAGCTACCCTGTACAGGGTTTCCGAGGAGCAGCTGGTGAGTTTGAACCACTGATCTTGTAGTTTAAACTGATCTTGAGGTCCAGTGCTTATCCTACAGTGCCATCCCAGGACAGGTAGGTGGTTCAAACCCATTAGCCACTCCTCAGAATTTCTATACAGGGTCGTTATGAATTGGAATAAACTTGATGGCACTTTACAACAATTCATCTATGGAACTGCTGGGTGGGTTAGGACCGCCAACATTTAGGTTAATGCTGTTGTTGCAAGTGCCGTTGAGTCGGTGCTGACCCATAGCGACCCTGTATAGGGCTTCCAAGGAGCGACTGGTGAGCTTGAACTGCCGACCTTGTGATTCCAACATACTTTGCAGTCCAGTGCATTAACCCACAGTGGTACATCAGGACTAATAGTCATCTGCAAACTGCTTACACCAGCCAGGTTCCTATCTGTGCTTTTGCCTTCTCTCAATTTGATGGCCCAAAGCATCCTCAGACAGGCAGGTGTGGGTGCTAAACTGGAAAGGAAGGTGGGGGCAGGACTCCCCAGACTCAGTTCTGGTCCAGGCTGACCCTGCCCGCCTGGCAGGCATGGAAGGGTATGTCAGAAGTGTGGAGCCTGAAATGGATGTGACGACCCTCCTGGGGCCTCTTCCAGGGATGTTCTCACTTGCTCCTTGGCCTGAGGCAAGCCTGGCCTGGCACTGTGTGGTGGCTGCCTGGGTGGCCCTAGGCTGCCCTCCACCCCTGCTCCCTCATGGCTGTCCCAGCCCAGGCCCCTCATTGGCCCCTGTGATAGCTGCCCTGGGATTCACTCAAAGCCACCGCTGACCTGCCTCCCTGCCCACCAGAGTAAAAATAGACCTTTCCACCACAGCCACCTTTGTAGCCTCAACTTTCTCCCACTTGAGCTCCTGCCAGTGCTCAGCTCAGCGAGTGGAGCACGGATTACAGGCTGAGCCATGTGTCTGTGCCTGGTGTCTGGGCCCTGCCGAGGAGCCAGGCTGCTCATGAATGCCCCATTGTTCAGGAGCGACCCTGCGTGTCCTGTCATTCCTGCAGCCAGAGACCCACCCTGCTCACCTCCAGACCTCTTCTCATCCCTTGGGCTGGTGCCTATCTGGCCTGTCAGCTCCTTATCCTTCACCCTTGACCTCATCTCTTCCTTCCATAAAGGGCTGACTCTATGGGCATTTGTTCTGAGACTCTAACTGGGTCTGACATCAGCAGGGTCTTGCCTTTGTTGTTCCTCCACAATAATATATGTATGGTGGTGGTTATGTGCCGAGTCTTAGCGACCCTATACAGGGTTTCTGAGGCTGTAAATCTTTACAAGAGCAGAAAGCTTCATCTTTCTCCTGCAGAACAGCGGGTAGTTTTGAACTTCTGACCTTAAGGTGCGCAGCCCTAGTCGTAACCACTATGCTACCAGAGCTCCATATGTATATAGATATAGATATATAGTTGTTTTAAGTGCTGTTGAATTGGTTCCTACTCATAGTGACCCTGTATAGGATCTCCTAGAAGTGGTTGATGAGTTTGAACTACCTTGAGGTCCAGCGCTTTATCCCATAGCGCCACACCAGGACTCCATACATACATATTTTATATATATATATAGGAGCTCTGGTAGTGTAGTGGTTACAAGTTGGGCTGCTAACCTCAAGGTCAGCAGTTAGAAATGATCAGTTGTTCCACAGTTTGAAAGATGAGGCTTTCTGCTCTCATAAAGATTTATATCCTTGAAACCCTATATGGGTCGCTATGAGTCGAAACTGACTCTATAGCACACTACCACCATATATATCATTTTAATAAATATATTTACTGACAGTTCATATCATTATGGACTCTTGTCTAACTGTAGCACATTTATTTGTTGTTGTTAAGTATCATCAAATCAGTTCTGACTTACAGCAACCCTGTATAGAGTTTCCAAGGAGTGGCTGGTGGACTTGAACTTCCAACCTTGTGGTTTGCTGTCCGGTGCTTATTCTTCTACGTAGTCACTGTGCTCCCTGCACAATTTATAGCAATCTACAAATTAAATTTGCATTTTGGCTCCCATAGTTTCCCCACATTTGACCATATATCTATCTTGGAACCTTATCTGTTAGGCGTCTTTTTTTCTTTTTTAAATCAACTTTTAAACATGTATTATGAGCTCTCTCTCTAAATAGAAAACATTTGCCTATTCAAAAGGTTTCATGTGTGCAATTTTTTAACACTAATCACATTAATCATGTGCAGCCGCCACACTTATTTTAATGCTTTGATTTTGAACAGGGAACCCGATTTTTTATTTCACACTGGGCTTGTAAATGATGCAGCCAGCCCTGACCCCATCCCCACAGAAGCTACTGCTCTGATAGGGGAGACACTGTGTTTGCTTGTAGGGGTCCCAAGTCTGAAGGGGGAGACACATATGCTGCCTTAGGAAACCCACAGATTAGAAGACAAGACATGGTCCTGAGAACACCCACCGACCAGTGGGTTAGAGCTGGTCTCTGTCCCTTGTAAGTTCCTGGAGAATGTGGGAAACACAGTCCTTGCTCTCACCAAGCCTCTGGTCTGATGGAGGCGATACAGTGCCTGCACATGGGAGCTCAAAAATGGATCGAGAAGGCATGGCCGCTTTCTTTTGGAGAACACATGCTGATGAGGGAGACAGAGCCCAGGTCTGCTGTCGGATGGTGGAGGTGTCTGGAGCTCTGCATATGTGTCTGATGGCAAAGACAAGGAAGACACATGTGCAGCAGACACCCCAGCTGAGTCTCATAGCATCTGGATGGGCATGGGGAGTCTGAGTCTGAGTCGGGGTATGGCAGGGCGGGGCAGGGCAGGAGGCCCAGAGCAGGCACTGATTCTTGGGAGGGCTGGAAGGGAGGAAGAGCTTGGATGAAGGAAGGATGAAGGATGATGCTGGTCTTGTAGTTGCTGACTGGCTTGAGAAGGGGCACTTGAGGATTCAGATGTCCCTGAGGATGGCAGCCTGAGGATTGGGGGTCAGCCTGAATGCAGGGTTCTTACAACAGAGTTCATCCCAGAAAGGGGGGCGGGGCTGCATGCCCTGGGCTAGGTGCAGAGTGCAGCCACAAAGGCTGGGAGCTCAGCAAGCCGTAGAGGGCCAGGCCTTCTTCTAAAGCCCTTGGGGCACACTCAGGCCTCGAGAGGTGGGTGAGCGAAGGTGAGAGGAGGCACAGCACTGAACTTAGTGTGGGACTACCTCCTGCCCTGGTTGCAGGGAAATCAAGTGGCAATGACAGTGATTTCACTTGTGCCTTTGGGGCCAATGAAGCACAGAACATGGTAGGGTTTCCTCTGAGGGGAGGCTTCCTACAGGAGGTGACAGACCTGAGAGGCTGGACTTAAGGGGGCACTGAGAATGCTGCGAATGAGTCTTCTTGCTTTATCCATAGTTTTGGACTGCACTGTGGGGTGCACAAGGCCCTCTCAAGACTCCTAGGTAAAAATGAACCCCAAGAAGAGACCACATTACGAACAGTTAGGGGAGGTCTTTCTGGGAAGTAATGGACTCCCCTCTAGCCCATGCACTTTGAGGGGCCACAGCACTCATGATCAAAGACATATGGCAGAGAAAATGCCCAATGGTGGGGGGCATAGAGGAGACAGAAGAACACCCCTACTTCTTGTTTGTGAATTCATACCTTGGCAGGTCAGGCAGCAGGAAGGAGTGCAGTCTGATACCAAGGAGAACTTCTGGATATCTGGATGGTCCCCAGAGTAATACGGCACCAGTAAGCCAGGCATCTGTGGGTTTTCTCTTTCCTGGAATTTGAGAATGAGGACTCACCCCAGGCACATAACTAAAGCTGGATGGGTCAAAATGCCAACCTCGTCTTCCCCTTCCCAGATTGCCATCTGGAGAGCTTAATCCCACCAGAAGCATAACTTCTGCAGCCCCAATAGCTGAGTTTGCCTTCTTAGCCCCCTCAAAAAAGTTCTTATGTGTACCTTTCAGATATCACCTGACTGCTTTGTAGTGTTTTCTGATCAATCCTTAGGATACCCCATGTTGGGGAGACAGCAACTCTCTGCACCTCAGCACACCTAGTTCAAACCTCTGAGGTCAGACAGCAAGCACCCTGCCTTGGCCTGTGCAGTCAAGGAGGGGAGAAAGCAAAGCTCCATTCTCCACTTCATTTATTCATTGATTCAACACATGCTTATAGAGCATGTGCCGGGCACAGACGCTTGGGGAGGGGAGTCAGACAAATGGAAGCAGGTAGAAAGCAGAGTTGGGCAAGCAGATAGTATGTTTTTAATGTTTTATTGTGAATTATGTGATAGTTTACATGGGAGAACATTAGTTTTACCTTCATCCTATTGTATATTGTTTCATTGCCATGGTTACTATCCCCTCCATGCATCATCAACCAACCAAAGGGTATACACTACAAGCCTGCCCCCTGGTTGTCAGCACACAGCCCCTCTCCCTCTCTGTGTCTTAAGTCCCTAGCTGCTCCATCTCTTCACGTCATTGTCTCTGACTCCATCTCACGCATCACTCAAGCAGATATTCTTGTACCACATGGGGAGGCTGAGGTTGTTCTGGGCCAGAGAGTGATCAGTCCTACTGGGGTCTAGAGAGACCCTCAAGTTCACAGTGTGGGACTCCTGCCCCTGAACTTGTAGAAGAAGGAGAGGGGAATGGGGCAGTCCTGGAAAAGCAGGAGTTAAGGTGTGAGGGCTAACAAGGCTTGGTGGGTGACTCCAGCTGCCCCCCCAGGACTGACCTCCCCTCTCACCTCTGGGCTGGGGCCCCTATCACCTCCTGGGGAAGTTCCCTCTTTGCTCAGCAGGCTCCCAGCAGGAATCCCACTGTCTCGGCCTTCTCCGCCCCTCCCTGTCACCTGCACTCCAGAAAGAAGCTTTCATTTGCCCCACCTGCCTCTTTCCTCTCAGCCCCCAGCATCTGTTGGGGAAATTGGACCATTTGAAGTATAAAGGAGAAGGCATGGGGGAGGCACTGTCTCCGGGCCTAGCCCACAGCTGGGGTGAAAACCTGTTCCTTGTTAACACCCTGAGTCAGGGACCAAAATGGGGGTGTCATGTCTCCTTGGTCCTCCCTCAGGGACCAGGAGGTAAAAGGAATGCTGGGAGCTGCTAGCCTGAATTATTGGGAGCAGATGGAAAAGGGTAGGGGTGGCGAAATTGAGGAGGAAAAGAGTCAGCTTAGGGGCTGGGGTATGGTGGGAGTATGCTAGGAAGGGGACTGGGTAGACCCTTGCTCAGATCATAGGTCTCGAGTCCACCACCTCCATGGGAAGTTCTTTGGTCCAGGGTACAGGGAATTCTAGGTCTGGGGTTGGGGTACACAGAGGCCTTCAGGAAGAGCAGAGCCAAGAGTCATGACTGTCAGGAGAAGCCCCAAAATGCAGACATTGCAGGTTTACACCACTCTGCCACTCTCTCTGAGCGCTTCTAAGGTCTGAGAATCCCTGAGCTAAGTACAAGGAAGCCATGTTTCATGAGACCAGCAACAGGAGGCTGGGCATGGGGCCTGTGGGGAAGAGATGAAGTACAATAGAGGGACAATTCTTAAGAGCATTGCTGCCAATGATGGGCGTTCAGAGGGCTGAAGGTGGTGGTGACAGTGATGACTGATAATAATGGCAGGGACTGATGTCCTCAGCTTAGCTCCCCTCAGATGCCCACGTTTATGTAGCAGAGTGGTAGTAGCCAGTCAGTGAACCTTACCTGCCGTTCTCTTCAACATGCCTTCTCTACCTTGGGCTTTAGGGAAATGGCTTAAATTAGACATCTTAATTTGAAAGTTGCTGAGTGCCAGACCATGACAGAGGAAGGGCAAACCTGTCCTGTTCTCATGGGCTCCACCTGAGAGTTGTGCCTGGAAACAGGCCAGAGCTAAGCTTGGACAGATCTGGACACTCTGGCTAGGCCGGGTCCTGGTCTGCCTGCCTGGTCTTCTCCTTAGTCCTTACTCTCTACCGAGAACAATGTTTTGGTGTTGAGGTCCCCACGTATTTTAGAATCGACATGATTTATGCCCTGGAGGAAATGGCTGGGAAAGGTAGGGTCAGGCCACAGTTAGCTTCCTTCACCCCCACCTCCTGCCCAGAGTCGCCCCTGGCCTCTGCTTCTCAACCAGGCCCCTCTCACTTACCCCATGCTCAGACAGGCCCCCTGGCCAATGAGTCCTGCTCCACATGGCTCAGGCCCAGGCCCAGGTCCTCCTCCAATGTTTTAATTAGATCCCGTGCTCATTAGCTGCCCCAATGCCTTACAGACATCCGCAGCTGCTCTGACCCTCCCCACACCTGCCTGCCCAGCTGGGCCTCCCCCACACCTGAAAGACATTGAGGCCTCCAGCCAAGGCTGCCCAACTCCAGCCCCTCCCTGTGGACTCTAGCTGTCAGGGCCAAAAGAGGAGAGTCAGATCCTTCAGCTGGTGGAGCGTGGGGCCAGAAGAGAGGCACCCCCAGTCCCTGACATGGGGCCCCTGAGGGAAGGCTGGGAGGGAGCTGTGGCCATAGTACAGGAGACAGGCACTGAGATGCTCCCTGCCCTCCATGGGCCAGGGTCAGCCTCTCTGGTCCTCTTTGGACTTACCATGCTAGGCCCTCTCCACAGGGCCCTCCTTGGGAGAACCTGCACAGGGCTCAGAATGTTTGTGTGTGTGTAGGACAATTAGGGAATGTGACGGAAAATAGCAAGTGGGACTGGGGAAGCTGGGGCTTTGATCTCAGCAGCCTCTTCAACGAAAGGGCAATTCCTGGAGGATTTGTAACCCTAGTCATCATGTATGAGTGGCAGAAAACCAAATAGCAAACCACTGCATCCAGTGGATTTCTACTCATAGCTCTGAAGACTGCAAAATCTTTACGGGAGCAGACAACCTCATCTTTCTCCCAAACAGCAATTGGTGGCATTGAACTGACAACCTTGCAGTTAGTAGTTCGGTGTTTATCCTACAGTGTCACCAGTGTTCCTTTTGAATGGCAGTTCTTGTTGTTAAGTGCTGTTGAGTCAGTTCCAACCTGTAGCGACCCTGTATAGGGTTTCTGAGGAGCAGCTGGTAAGCTTGAACCACCAACCTTGCAGTTCAAATGGTTTTGCAGTCTGGTGCCATGCCAAGACTCCTTGAATGGCAGAGAGAGGGTCAAATTCAGGGTTTTGGAAGATGACCCAGGATTAAACTCAGATTCACTCTTATCAAAAATCTGCTTTCCTGGTCTGCTGAGTTACACTCACTCGAGGAAGCACCATTCCCACGGAATCAGATGAATCAATTAATTTAACACTCACTTACATAACGTTATGAGGCGACATGAAAGTCCTATGAGGTAGATGCTGTTCTTTTCCTTCATTTAACAAATAAGAAACCAAGGCAGGAGAAATGGAGCAGCTTGCCCAAGCTCACAGCAGCTATCGGTGGTGACGCTATGTGGATCCCTGCTTCTGTGCGCTCTCTACCTCTCACCCTAGAACACACTGTGAGCCATGCCCCTGGAGTAGGGTTGTGGGATCCTGCTAAAGCCTTCCCCCCATTTAACCCAAAGCTGATGAGACTGCTTCCTCTCAGAGACAATGAGAGATTCTGGTTGTTTGGTCGGGGGCAGGCTCACCTGTTCATCAAGTCCAGCTTCTGCTTAGCGTAAACTGGGGGATTAGCTCACAGAATTGAGTCCAATGACACCAGTGATAATCCCTGCCTGGTGGAAGAAAGTACCAGCTGTGGCTCAGGGCCTCTGTTCCCTGACCCTTACCCCAACCCCAGGAGAATGGTTTTGAGATGTAGATTCATTTCAATAAATGAAAGGTGTAGAAAAAACATAAACAAACAAATCCATTGCTATTGAAACTATTCCAATTCATGGCAATCCCAAGTATTGCAGGTCAACTGTGCTCCATAGGACTTTTCTGGATGGAATCTTTCTGGAAGCAGATGGCCAGAAGCCATCTTCCAGAGAGTTGCTGGATGAATTTGAATTGCTAACCTTTAGGTTGAGAGCAGAGCTGAGCTGGTTAATGTCTGGTTTGGGTGGAGAGGTGATGAGAGGCTGATGGTGGGATGGCTGGCCCCAGCATCCCTCCACCTTGAATAGCTCATGGGCTCCCCAGACCTTGGGGTTTGAGTTACTTTCCTAGGTCATTGTCCTGAGGTAACCAACTGACCAATTTGTGTGGGGCTAGTTGGGTACCCTGGTTGGTGCCCCAACCAGTCTCTCTTCAGTTGGACTTGGGCTTCTCTCTCTTCCTGCACCTCCCCTTACATAGGGACAATTCTGCCATGAATTATTTGATCTAGGGAAGATACATGGAAGTGAGAGCATAGAGCTGAGGTTCACTTGCATACAAGGAGCAATGAAGGGAAGCAGAGAGAGCCCCCTGCGTCCCAGCAGCCATCCCAGCCATGTGTGTGGTTAGTACCTTATAATAGTTTTTCCATCTACTCTCCACCTCTCACTGTTAGTTTCCACAGCAGGAGACTGAGAAGTTGCCAGGACCAGCTCCAAATGTCAAGGTCTGGAAAATCTGATCAACCCCAAGGACCCTACATCTCCCTCCCCTCCCCTCCTCAAGTGGTGAGAACATGGAGCCTGGGATAGAGGGAGAAAAGCCAAGTTAGACCCTCGTCTCCTCTATATTCCACCTCAATGGAATAACTCTGTTGCTGGTCTAGCTCAAACCTCCCAGATCCAGGCTTCCCCTGTCATCCCACAAACCCCAGACAACTCTTATCACGTCATGCCCATGCTGCTCATGAGCCTACAGTGGCTCTCTACTGTTTAGCTGGGTCCATATTAGGTCCTTTGCCTAGTACATAAGTTCCTGCCATCAACTAGTCTAGTCAGCATCATCCGGGCTACTTCCAATATGGCTACTCAGCTGCTTTTCTAGAACCTTCTCCAGGAAGTCTTCTTTGATCAACAACAACTTTTCTTAGTATATTGTCTTGTGCTGGGGAAGATGAGCCTCCATCTGTCATAAATGGGTGTATGGTACCCACATATAACTAGAATGCCGTCTTTGGAGAGTGGGGACAGTGTCTGATTCAGTCAGAACTGCATTAGAATTCTGGTCTCTGCCCTGCTGGGTGACTCTGGGGCATTCTTGTCAGCCTTGTAGATGTCAGTTTCCTTACCCTCCAAAATGGGGATTCCAGTCCCTTTTCTGTTTACACCTTAAAAACAAGCAAACACAAGCAGACTAGCCTGGAGCGGCTAGAAGAACAAAAGATACTTCTTGAAAGGAAGACTGACAGGAAAAATAAAAAAACAGTAACAGCAGTCCGACTGATTTCTAAAAGAACAAGCAAGTTGCTTGCTCAGGAGACATCAAGGCAAGTGGTCGGGTCCCCTCAGGGCAAACCTCCTTCCAAGACTAAGACTCAAGGGGAATACACAAGCAGACTTGCGGTCTGACTGGTAACCACTTTGGTCACCGATAAGGGGAAGTGAGGGAAAAACAGCAATGAAGCTGCGAGCTAAGCCCTACAACGTTCAATAGACTCCTTTGAACCCAGGTGGAGACCTGGTTGGCCAGCAGTGTGGTAAGACCTGGGGACTCTTGGTGACATAGCCACAGAGTTGGTGACATAGCCACAGAGGATTAGAGTGGAGAGTGACGTGTCCAGCTGATAAGAAGAGAGGGCATATGCATAAGAACACCCCCACTTGCAGATAGTACCCACTTGACCTGGCTTCAATGACTGGATGATCAGTGCTCAACTAGAAGAAGAAAGAAGAGGAAACAAAGAGTGATCTGATATAATTTGATGAACTTGACTTATACCTATGGCTGCAGTAGCTCAAAAGAGGGAAGAAATCTTTACAGCGAGGATCATTCCCACCTCTCCATACACAGTGTAGACAGGGATGGGAAACATGGACATTGGCTATCCAAAATGGGGTGGAAGGGGCTACAAAGGCAAGAAGTGACTGGCTCACAAGTTTTCAAGAGGGAGCCTAGATGCACAGGGCATAGAGGAAGGTAGAATCTCCACTGAGTATGATCGAGTCTGTCTGGGCAGTGCTGATGAAAGGAGATGGAGATAGGTCTCTTGTGGTACAATAATGAATAATTGTTATCAGAACTGATTGGGAGGGTGGGAAATGTAAAGGTAGACATTTTGTAGCAAAAGAAGTTGGAGTGGTTGACTTTGCTGTTCAGGAATGGAGGTCCCTGGGACCATCAAGGGAGAAGAACGGAAAGCAGGACACTATCCAGAGAAACAGTGACACCAGAGATGGAGACAGAGATGATGACATGGAGAGATGGAGCAGTTGGGGACTCTAGACCCAGAGAGGAAGAGGGGCTGTGTGCTGATGACCAAGGGGCAGGCTTGCGGGGTATACCCTTTGGTTGGTTGATGATGTATGGTGAGGACTGTAACCATGGCAATGAAATGATATACGATAGGATGAATGTAAAGCTAATGTTCTCCCATGTAAACTATCACATAATTCACAATAAAACATTAAAAAAAACCACAAAAAACAAGCAGACAAGCAAAACAAATATTGCTATTGAGTTGATGCTGATCACGACCAATGCCACGTGTGTCAGAGGAGCACTGGGATCCATTGTGTTTTCAATGCCTGATTTTCAGTAGATCATCAGAACTTTCTTCCTAGGTATCTCTGGGTGGACTAGAACCATCAAACAGCCAACCTTTCAGTTAGGAGCCAAGTGTGTTAACCATTTGGATCACCCAGGAACTTTTTCTGCACCCTAAGAGAACTGCAGGTCATGTGAAGCACAACTTCAAATATGGGATGCTATGTAAAATAGGAGTCTCATGGTTTAGTAAGTTTGAGAAATGATAAATGAAAACAAATTAAACAGGATTCTTGACTACAGTTCTCAGAACCTTTAGCGGTGCACAAGGACCCTCCCAACCAAACTGGAGACAATAACATGCAGTATTTCCGGAATGCCTTTGATCTTGGAACTTATCTTTTGGTTGGTCATTTGGTGAAGCGAGTGTTTTTCTGAACTTTTGGGGGGCTTGTTGTTGTTAAGTGCCATCGAGTTGGTTCCAATCCATAGTGACCCTAGATAGGGTTTCTGAGGAGTGGCTGGTGAGCTTGAACAGCAAAATTTGCAGTTCAAACGGCTTTTAGCAGTCTGGCACATTAACCCACAGCGCCACACCAGGACTCCTGGGGACTTGCTGTCCTACAAATTGCTGTACAGCTTTTTTGTAGCTAGAATACCTTATGGGCAAGATCAGTATTACTGTTCTACCCGGTGAATGGAACAGTAACAGGGAACTCTTCCTAGTGAATGCTAGATCTCAGACCAGTAATCTCAGTTTTTGACATTGTCTGTTTTATCTGTTAGATGATGAACTAAGTTCCCAAACCTACAGGTTTCTTTATTGGTGATCGCCCAAAAGGTTGACAGTTCAAGTTCACTCAGAGGTGTTTTGGAAGAAAGGTTTAGCGATCTACTGAAAAATCAGTAAATGAACACAGTTCTACTCTGACACACACGGGATCACTATGAGTGGAGTTGACACAATAACAGCTGGTAAGCTAGTGCTGATGGGTAGTTGAAGACTGGCGTAGACCCCAGAGGGAAGCTTTTGGTCATCACATAACATGTGCCATTTCTGTATTTGCATTACAAACTTGACTGGGAGCCAAGGGATAGAAAACCCTCAGTAAGTCATCCTTTATCTTCCCTTTTGATATTTCTTACATGCCTCTCAAGCCCCTTTGCTAGAATTGGTACTGTCCAGGAATTGTGGTCCAGGGACTTGCTGCTTCAGAGTCTGAGGACCAAAAGCATTGGCTTCCCCTGGAAGCTTGTGAGCAATCTCAGGGCCCATCCAGAGCTATTGAGCCAGAATCTGGATTTAAGAAGCCTGGTTGATAGGCAGGCTCCTTTCAGTTTTGAGAAGCAGTCTTCCAGAGCTGTGCTTTACAGAACCACAGGTCATGACCCATAGTGGGTTCTGGAAATAATGTCATGCATTGTAATCAGTATTTAAAAAACCAAAGAGTAGAATGGAAAATATAAGATGGACTGACATAATGGGGGCAAGGATTATTTTGGAAAACTGTGTTTGGGGTTGTGGTGTCAAATGTGTGTCACTATCAAAAATATTTGAAGACATCACTCTTGAGGCACTCAAGTATGGTGAGATAGGGAACTGGCTGTGGGCCCTCTGCCTGACCACCCTCCCCCCACCTGACCTCTTCACAGCTGCCCTGGACGCCTAAGGGCTTCCCGTCACTGACCACATGCACCTTGTCACCACACCCTGTGGCCCAGTGCCTAGACTTTGGGGTGTGGTGGGGGAGAACTGGAACCAAAAAGAGTGAGTTTTAAAATAGGTTCTTCTCCAGGTTGATTTTTCTCCCCTTTCCTTTCCAGCCCCTTCCTTTTTCCTTCTTCTCCTTCTCCTATTCCAAGCTGGAAGACAAAGCCAAGTCCAGCTCATCCAAGACAGGAGTCACTCTCCCTCCACACTGCACATTTCCCCATTCCAAGGCCACCCCCACCCATGCCAAAGAGTCAAAATAACCTGGCTGACCCCTCGTCCTCAGGGGCCAGCCCCTCCCCTGGCATTTTGCCACCCATCCTGTGTCTGCCAGAAAATTTATCTGATCTTTGAATCTAGTGCTTCCCAGGAGATAAAGCTGGGCTGCTAAAGGCATCAGTGTGCAGTAGAGTCGGGGCATTGGGAGGTGAGCAGGGCAGGGATAGGGCAGGGCCCCTGGGGTACAGGAGCTGGGAGGCAGGCTGCCAAGGCCTGTAAGCCTTCACCCTCAGTCCTTGGTTCAAGGCTGAAATGGAGTGTCTGAAAACCTACAAGGGAATTTTCTTTTGAAAATTCTTTTGTCATCATCATTACTACTAGAGATGACACTGTTATATTGTCAGTTGCCATGGATTCGATTCTGACTCAAGCTGATCCCATGTGTTAGAGTAGAATTGCTCCATAGGGTTTCTTGGCTGTAATCTTAACAGAAGCAGAATGCCAGACTTTTCTTTCATGGTATCATTGGACAGGTTCAAACCACCAACCTTGAGGTTAATGGTCGAGTGTCATCATTTGCACCTCCTATTTTGCCTGGAATGATTGGGTTTTATTCCTTTTGTCTGTGTATGATTACTAATAATGCTCCATTTCATTCTCATTCATGTCCTAATTTGGATCACAGATTATATCATCACCGTACAAAAGAAAATTAAAGTCCAAACTTGTCAAAGGTCATATAGCTAAAAAGCCGTCTAGCTGGGGACTTGACCTTAATCCCATGCCTCTCAAAAGGTGCCTCACTCCCTGCTTCTCCCTTCATTTAGTGAGAAGGGTAGGGGTGTGTGCCCATGTGCTGGGCCCCAGCCCCTGACAGGTCTTAAAAGTTCCAAGTTCACCCTCTAACAATTTCTTTCAGCCTGCAGGGTGCAGCAGAACTCAGCTGGTTCTAAAGTCTTGGATTTATCTTCACGAGTGGTCAAGGCTGAGATGGAGGTTGAGCTATTGCCCAAGGATGAGGGATCTTTCTAAGAACTTCTTTGGTTTTCCCCTCAGGCATGCTTGGAATCTCAGCTGTGGCAAACTTCAACTTTCTGGGGCACAAGACACATAGTTCCCATTTTCCTGTTCTCTGCAAGGGTATGTGTGGATGATGCAAGTGAACCTGGTCAATCGTGGTGGAATGGTGGTGGGGAAGTGGTACTGAGAGACCTGGGGCATGGGGATGGGAGTTTTTAATGGAATAATAGCATTAGTTGCATGTGTTGTGCCTGGCAGTACTTGCCCCATGAACTTGAACTTCCTCTTGGGGCAACAACTTTGAGGCACAAGATTCATGGATTGTGGCTTCTTGCGGTTTCATTAGGGATCAAACCCAGGCCACCTAAGATTTCTGGTATCCCAACTCCTTTAGGCCACCCATGGACACTAAGCTGCTGAAAACTTTCTGGCTTGGTCAAGGCTACTGGCCACAGATACAGGAGACTTGGGTTGCTATCCCACTGGACCCAAGTCCTAAAGCTTTGCCGGGAATTTACCACATCCATTCCAAGGGCTGCAGAGGAGATGAAGGTGAAGGTAACACTGCAGGGTCCCCTGCCCCCTCAGGAGAACATAGCTGGTCAGCCAGGAACAGAAGAGAAATGTCTTCTTAAAAACATATGAACAACCTACACCTATGGATGCGTTCCCTCAAAAGAGGGAACTAATCTTTACAGCAAGGATCATTCACACATACTCAGTACACAGAATAGACAGGGATGGGAAACTTGGACATTAGCTAACCAAAATGAGGGGGCTACAAAGGCAAAAAGCGACTGGCTTACAAGCTTTCAATAGGGAGCCTAGATCCAGAGGGCGTGTTGAAGGTAGAATCTCCACTGAGTAGTATCCAATCTGTCTGGGTGGGGCTGATGAAAGGAGATGGGGATTGGACTCTTGTGGTACAGTGATGAATAATTGCTATCAGGACTGACTGTGAGGTAGGAAATGTAAAGGTAGACATTTTGTAGCAAAAATGTGGAGACTACTCCAAGGCCTTCCTCCTGCAGACTGTAGATGGGAAATATAAAGACCTCAAGTACATCTCACCAGAAACGATGGTGGCCCTGCTCATGGGCAATTTTAGCAACAGCGTTGAGAGGTTTGTGATTGTGGACTGCATATACTCCTAGAATATGAAGATGGTGACATCAAAACAGCCATAAACTTCCCCCTGGAACAGGATGCCGAGAGCTTCCTGCTGCAGATTCCCATCATAGCTTCCAACATGGACAAGAGAATCCTCCTCATCTTCCATTGTGAATTTTCATCTGAGCGCGGGCCCCGCATGTGCCGATTCATCCCTGAACGAGACCGTGCTACTAACGACTATGCCAGTCTCCACTATCCCGAGATGTATATACTCAAAGGCGGCTACAAGGAGTTCTTCACACAGCACCCGAACTTCTGTGAGCCCCTGGACTACCGGGCCATGAACCATGAGGCCTTCAGGATGAGCTGAAGACCTTCTGCCTTAAGACCCGAAGCTGGCTTGGGGAGAGGAGCCTGCCGGAGCTCTGTAGACCCTTGCAGGATCAGTGAGGGTCCCCCTGCCTGGAAGCCACCAGTCGACCTTTGGGACTGGGGGCCTGTTGGAGACCCTACCCTCAGCCCTGTCCTCCTAGTCTCAGTTCAATAATTTTTCCTCTCTGGTAGTGTAGTGGTTACGAATTGAGCTGCGAACCACAAGGTCAGCAGTTCGATACTACCAGCTGTTCCGCGGGAGAAAGATGAGGTTTTCTGCTCCCGTAAAGATTTACAGCCTCGGAAACCCTGTACAGGGTCGCTATGAGTCAGAACCGACTCCATGGCGCATAACAACAACAACAACCTACATTCCAGCCTTTGTACAAGAGTTCAGCCTGCTGGATTGATTTGGGTTAAGACCAGCTCAAAGGAAGTATTTTGTGTTCAACAGGAGACTTTTTGTTTGTTTTCTTCCTATTTTGAATTAACCCTTTGTCTTCCTATGTCCAGAAAAGCCCCTTTCTTTCTTGGGGCTTTGTTTGTATGTTAGATGAGAAGAGGGGAGAGCCACCACTGTCTCCCTGAGCCTCCCAGGCCAGGCCAGAACCAAACTCTCTGCCCTCCAGGGGAGTCAGCATTCTAGCTCCTGCATGCCTCCCCTCCTCAGGAATCCTGGGCTGTTTCTGCCATTACCCCTCTTTTTACCCTTTTCCTGTCCCTCCACACACACATCTACAGCATAAACTTAAGCTCTTACTATCTTTTCAGTGTTACTTGGCTTGATTTGTCTTTTTTTCTGTGTGTGTGTGCCCATCTCAGGCTGAGGTATAAGTCCCCTCTAGCTGGCTGGGTTTAGAGACACAAACGTTAGTGACCCATTTAGCTCAACCTTCTGTTGCCTCTGAAAAGAATGTTGATATCCTAGGGGTCCTTCCTGGATGGCTGAGGGCTAAAGCCTGAATCCTGAGCCAGCTGAAAGCCCAGCACCAACTACTGTGAACTCAGGGCCTGGCTGGCCAGAACTTGCTGCCTTCATTTTGTCATGGAGGCATGTAAGGGGATGGATGGATGGACATACAATGTCTTGTACACACACATGTATACGTAAACAAGCTGGCTGGAAGCACTTAGGTGAGTGTGGCAGCCTGTGGCAGGAGGACATGTGTCTGTGTGGGCAAAAATTTTCACACTTAAGCTTTGGAAGTATTCAAGAAGGTAACTTAAGGATGGCACAACCTGGATTCTGAGTTTCAAGATGTGGGAAGGGCTGTGCTTGAAGCCCCTGATATGAGTCATCTATTAGGGCCTTGATAAAGCACTGACCAAGTTAAAAAGAAAAAAAAAAAAGTGGTTGACTTTGCAGTCCAGGAGTGGAGGACCCTCAGACCCTCAAGGGAGAAGAGCGGAGTGCAGGACCCTACCCAGAGAAGCAGTGCCGCCAGAGATGGAGGCAGAGACAATGACATGGAGAGATGGAGTGACTGGGGATTCTAGACCTGGAGAGGGAGAGGGGCTGTGTGCTGATGACTGAGAGATAGGCTTTGGTTGTTTGATGATGTATGGAGGGGATTGTAATCATGGCAATGAAACAATATATGATAGGATGAATGTAAAGCTAATGTTCTTCCATGTAAATGATCACATTATTCACAATAAAACATAAAAAAAACATACGAACAGACAAATATTCATTTAGACAAAGTCACGCATATAAACCATTCACCAATACCTACATAATCCAGGCATGCTCACACACATACAATACACACACACACTCAGAACACTCACTTTCTGTATCCATGTACATTCACACACATACACCCTCACCCACACAAACAACATACAGAATTACACATATTCATATGTAGATGCATGCACACCTCTGTGTACACATACAAATACACACACACTCTGCAGAACAGGTGCGTACATGCATAGTTCCCACTGCCTCGCCGTGCATTAATGGGGAATGGTTCTCAGCCATGAGAGAGGGGAGGCCCAGAGCTCTGAGAATAGGGACTGTGTATGGGAAGTGCTGTGGTTACTAGAGACTTGGAGACTCAGGAATGCTGGAGGGGGAAGAGTGGGTGTTGGCGCATAGGAACAACACATGGGGTGACTAGCATGACCAATGCTCGCTCAGCTAGGCTCTCATCCCATTGTCCACACTTGCTCTATTTCAAGGGATGAACTTTTTCTTGTTCCTTTTGTCTCATACCCCTGCTCTCCTGACTCAGTCAAAAAGAAATCACCTGTCAAAAGAAACCCATGTAAACCAGATTTCTCTCCAGCAATGATGCATGCAAGAAGACCACCCTTCAATCCTGCTGACCACTGCCATCGAGTTGATTCTAACTCATAGCGATCCTGTGTAGGGTTACTGAGACTGCATATCTTTATAGAAGCAGAAAGCTTCCTCTTTCTTCACTGGGGGCTGGTGGATTCAAACTGCTGACCTTGTGTTTAGCAGCCCACTATGTCACCAGGGCTCCTTGTGCAAGAATAGAGTGAGATTTTATTTTTAAAATTCCAGGTTGGTTTTCATTGAGGTTTTTTTTTTTTTTTTAAAGCTTGTATTGTTAATTGAGTGATAGTCTACATGGGAGAACATCGGTTTTACACTCATTGTTTCATTGCAGTGATTAGTCTCTTCTGTGCATCATCATTCAACAGTATTTGCTTCTATTCCCTCAGGTTTTTTTTTTTTGTTTGTTTGTTTGTTTTGGGGGGTGGTGTACACAAAACCACTCAGGAATGTATAATCATTTAAACCACCACAGGGCACATTCTGTAAGCCTGCCTCCTAGCCACCAGCATCTGGCCGCCAGCACACAGCCTTTCTCTTTACTTGCGTCTAGAGTCCTCACCTGCTTTCTCTCTCCATGTCCCCATCTCTGCCTCCATCTCTGGTGTCAGTGCTTTTCTGACAGGACCCCAAATTCCACTTGTGTGCTTCTCCCTTGATGGTCCTAGGGTCCTTTGTTCCTGGATTGTAAGATTTACTGCTCCCCTCTTTTTGTTACTAACTTCCACCTTTACAGTTGTGACCATCACAATTCATCATGGTAACAATTTCTCTTTATTGAACCATAAGAATCTTATCCTCATCTCTTTTCACCAGATCTGTCTAGACAAGGTGAAAACTATTCAGTAGGGATTCTACCTTCCCCGGCACACCCTGAAACTAAAGTACCTCTTGAAAACTTGTAAGCCAGTCCCTTCATGCATTTATCCCCCATTTTAGGTAGCCAATGTCTAAGTTGCCCGTCCCTATCAACTCTGTATACAGAGAGGATACGATTGATACTTGATGTGAAGACTCCTTCCCTCTCAGTTAATATTTTGAGCTACGACATCCATAAGTATAGGTCAAGTTCATCAAATTGTAGCAATTTATGTTTGTTTCTATTATACATTTTTTTTTTTTTTTTAATCTTCCTCTAGTCAAGCTCTGATCATCAAGCCATTGAAGCTAGGTCAGATGGGTACTTTCTACAAGTTTGGGAATTCTTGTGCGTCTCCTCTAACTTCATATCAGCTGGACACTTCACTCTCAGCTCTAACCCTCCATGGCTATGTCTTGTTCATGGGCTCAGGAGTCCCCAGGTCTTACCACACTTTGGACCAAGCAGCCCTTCCTCTTATCTTTCTCATCTCCAGATCAACAGGCGTCTATAGAATGTGGTAAAAATCTGCCCATATCTTCATTGCTGCCTTTCCCCCTCTTCCAGTCACCAGTAGACCAAGGTGGTCGCCAGCAAGCTCACATACTGCTCATATGTTCCCTTTGCGTTTGTCTTGGTGGGGGGAGAGGGGTTCCTGAAGGGACTTGATTGCTTGCCTTGATGGCTCCCTGATGAACACCTTGCTTGTTCTTGTAGTAGCCAATCAGACTGCCATTTTTGTTTTGGAGTTTTCCTGCTGGTCTTTCTTTCAAGAAGTATCTTCTGCTCCTCTAGCTATTCCAGGCTGTTAGTCTTGTCCTTTCAAGTGGGAATGTCCCACCTCAGAAGGTTCTGGATGGGGCTCAGGATTCCACCTAAGGTCCTATACACTACAAAGGCTCTGCAGTAAGCCTATTTCACTGTGCAAGTTCTGGAACCCCTTTTAGGTATTCCAATCAGTTATAAGCTGAAGATAGGCTAACAAGCTTTCCATAATCATGTTTCCTGATATTAATTTCTATTCTACTCAAGCATCTATTTTATAGTAGTAGGCAAGGAAAACCAATATTCATAAGACAGTCAAGCATCTTAACACTATTTCCCCCTCTTTTATTCATTCAGACTATGTTTTAATCCCTGTATCACAGAGCTCTGTTATTCCAAGGCTGAGCATACATCACTATTTACCTCTGTCCCATGTGGCCCATGCAAACTTGCCTCAGTGTTCCCTTATCTACCTTGTTCTTCCATTCCCTACCCCTTCTTGTGTATTGCCCTCCCCAACATCCAAACTATGATGTGTCTATCCCCTACCCTGAGCTTCCCCTCCCCAACCCCACCACCAATAAACAACAAAGAATTTTTTTGTTTTCATTTTGGTATGGGTATCTTTTTTTTTTT